>NC_083440.1:16278480-16453811 GCF_020745735.1 Hemiscyllium ocellatum | reverse complement strand
GTTTGAATCTGAAGACGAGGGTTCAGAAGCACAACATCTTAAGAGATCAGATGTAATGTGCTGCTTTTCTCTTTTCACTTCAGATTGTCTACTTCCCGTGGCGAGTTCATTTCCCTCCTTACTGGGTTGGATCCAAATTGCCTACCCTCTGATTGGTCAGTTAATATTCGCCAAACAACAGTGCATGTCTACCCAGCTCGATAGCAATCCCTATCCAATTTAAACAAAACAAACACAATGTCTTCAGATCGCCAGCCTGAGGTTAACTTCCAATAATTGAGATGTCAAAAGCCCTTCCTCCTCAAACCCCATGTTTTCAGCCACACTTTGTTTGGTCTAATGAGCACTCAGAATTACACATGGATCAGTTTTTTCAATTTCTTCCTGATTTGCTTATTCTAATTTCAGAAACTTATTGTTACTTCTCCTGGTAATGATTGTCATGAGGTCGGTCAGATGGATCTTATCAGATATGACATCCCTGTTTGGGTCTGTTAATTTGTGCCAATCAGGGAGACCCAGCTGATTCTAAGTTTGAATGTCAGGATTTGAGATGCTGAATACCTGATCACTGAGAGTTCACTGTCAAATGCTATGCACATGTATATAATTGGTTACTGATGACAGGATGACAGGCTCTGAACGGTTATTTCACTACAGAACATTGTTGGTGCCAATGTGGACCAGGATCTCTGGCTGTTCACTTTCCACATTTTCTCTTCCCACCCCTGTCGCATCGACAGTCCAGTCCTCTTCCAAAAATGAGTTGACATTGTTCTTAAATGTCCTTGACCCTGGGTACTATTGAGGCAAATTTCCATCCTTAATTCTGTCATATTAGCACTGATGCCTCTGAAAGAATCACTCAGTAATTTTAGGTTTTCCCACTTCTGTCACTTGATATTAACGCAGATTCGCTTGAATTTATAGAAGGGAAACAACAATTGAGTGGCGACTGGGAAGTCCAAGTCCTTTTGATTGCAGCATCGATTAACCAACATGATAGTTGGCGAGCCAGAGTTCAAAGGTGAGGGAATAAAATAACGCAAACAATGGGTTGTATTCCTGGATTTCAGATGTATTTGAGGGTTGTAATTTTTTCAAGAAACTAATGGAAGCCTTTGGTACTGAATGGACTGAATGAATTCTTATTCACTCTTTATTTCGGACATGGAGATATTTATTGAGTCATGAAATCTTTCCAAAGCTGGAATGAAGGGAGAATGCCTCTCATTTCTCCACAATATGTTGCTCAGGCTATGTCTTACTCATAGTGAACCTGCCCTTCCTCTTTTCAGCATTACCATGTCTTCCTTATCTTTTACTGGCTAACCTAACATTGTGAAATCAGCAAACATAAGACACGGTCCCAAAATGTCAGTCACTGGTAGAGATTATAAATACTGTAATTCAAGTAATGATCCAAAAATATCAGCCTGAGAACATGAAAATGAAATGTTGTTTCCACTCTATTTTCTCTCCTTTACCAGTCTTTAAACAAGGACACATTCCCACATCACTACAGGACTAGACTGAAGCTCTCATCCTACATAATGCCACAGAGGTCTTGCTGCAGTTATAGAAATCCCTTTTCAGATCTCACTTGAAGTACTGTAAGCAGAGCCAGCCACCATCACCTTCGGAAGGATACATTGGCCATGGAAGGTGTACAGTGTAGATTTGCAAGAATGATGCCTGGACTTCAGAGATTTAGTTATGAGGTGGAACTGTGCCAATCATTCCTTGTTTCTCTCGAAATTCGGAGACAGAGTGGATAACAATAAAGGATTTCCACTATTTGAGGATTCTCGAACAAAGGGACATCGTCGGAGAATTCGAACCAGTTTGTCAAGGAGAGATGTTAGGAAGCACCCACATACTGAAAAACTGGCGGAGGTTTGTAACTCTCTTGCACAAACGTCATGAATGTTGCATCAGTAGTCCTATTGTTCTTTGTTAAACCAGATCTCTATCTGTATTTGATCTTCTCTCTTCCTCTGCATTTAAATACTTCTGTCTTCCATTTATTCAAGCCTATCATGATTACTCTCTATTGAACCTGTTCTGTATAAACCGCACACATGACAATCTTTAACACGATCTCTTTATTCAACTTTCTTCTTATTGCTGGCGAATTCGGCCTCTCTTGAGGACTCTTCAATTATCCACTCCATGCTGTGTTTAACCCGTTCCTTTTATTGTATTTGACGTCTCACAGCTGTTCTGTATTCAACCCACTCATCATCATTTTCTGTTCAGCTCTTCCTCTACTCCTCTGTATTAACTACCCTCTCTGCCCCTTAATGTAATGCTCACGCTGCTCCCGTGTATTCAAAATTATCTCTATTACTCTGTATTAAATCTTGTCACCTTCCACAATCCTCAAGTCACATGGCATTTACACTTGCATAGTACATGACACTGACCCAGCGATCAGAAAGCTGGTTCCTGGAGCTGAAAACAACTCAGGTGGTAGCCATCACTTCTGTAAATTGTGCTCTTTTCTAAGGACTTTACAGCCTTGTGCAGCTCCTCCACAAGGAACTGCTGGTGCAGAGTCACCGGTCTGCTGTTATCTAAGACCTCCGTGACAGAGGAGGAGAACAACTGGGACGCAGCACTGTCTGTGTGCTTTATATCATACGGACTGGCATAAAAGCAATTGTTGATCTTTAGGACTTTGTTCCTGGTGGTCGCTGTGTCAGTGGAAGCCCTTTTACTCCAGACACATCTGACAATTAGACCCAAGGCCTGGCTTCACAAACAAATAAAAATTATTTGGTATGTTCCTTTTATCACAAGCTGTCTTAAGGGGCACAATTTATTCTCAGCAAAGTTCCCAGTTCCCAGAAATTTTAGAGTCTGGACGGCCATCTTGAAATGTTTGGAAATGGTCTGGCCTGATCCATAGCAAATGCATTTAAAATAGAGAAAGCTGAGTCCCTGAATGGTCAGGGAATCAAAAGTTATGGGGAGAAGGGAGGAGTTTAGAATTGAAAAACGCATCCTTCATGACAAAATGGCAGAGTTGACTCGATGGGCTAAATGGTCGAATTCCGCTCCTCCATTGTATAGTCTACGTTCCAATATGTACAATATTTAGATTTAGACACGAACAGCACCAACATGGAAACAATATTTATATAGTTCATTATTATTTCAAACATGGACAGAAGAACTGGAATCCTGGCTTTCACTGAATACTCCCCTGTCTTTTTCCATTCATTAGGCTTAGGTCCTTGAACTGAAGTAGCAGTTCAGCTATAAGGGTGCAAGAGGTGTAGGTACTGATATTTAGATATTTCCCAGCTTCCCAGAAATGCATCATTGAGAGCAATCTGTGCACACCCACACACACAAATACAGTCAAAGTGAGAAACAGGAATACACTGCCAAACAAAGGCACACATTATGGTATACACACACGCACAACAATACAGTGATACTGAAATGTGGGATCACACCAACACAAAGGCTACAAGAACATTCCCACATCCTCACAGCACATAGAGGAATAAAATCAATCAGAGTGCAGAAGGGCATACGCCCACTCACAAGTGCACGTGCGTGCACACACACACTCCCAGAAAAACAGACGCACTAAGATATATAGGAAGACACTTATGTACGGACTGAATGCACACATATTCACACACAAAGAAATGCAATCATACTGAGATATTGGATGAAACTAACACAGGCTCACGTACACAAATTCATGCGCGCACGCGCACGCGCACACACACACACACACACACACACAGTCATAGGAGGGAATCCCCACAAACATCATAAACACATGCAGAAACACATGCAGAAACACAACAGATGCGCATGTGCAAAACACACAGATACACAATCATACAGGCACAGTCACATACACCGATGTAAAAAAAACTCACCTTCACAGAAACATTCTCATACAGAGTGATTAACATTCCCAAACACATAACCACATGAATGTGAAATCATTCAAATACTTCCCAGTATACACAAAGGGAAACCCACATACAGATACATAAACACACTCAGAATGTGTCACACTCAGGGGTGACAAATCCGAGGGATACACACCCACAAGTGAGATTCCCACAAAGGAAATGAAGCATCCCTTCACACACGCAGGCACACAGAGACCCTCACACACCAAAAGAGAAACACATGAACACACCTCCACGCCCAGTCAAAGGGAGAAGAAATGCAGGTGATCAAGTCCAGCAGACTAACTACAGCGATGTTGCTATATTTGTGCACTTTGCATTTTGCAATCTGACTGACTGGGAAAAAATTAGTAAATGAAGGGATCAGAAAGTGATTTGAGACAATGCAAGTGAACATGTGCTAAACTGAGACAACAGGTTTCTGACATGGTCAATGTGAGAAAAAGTCAGAGGAAGAGAGAGAAAGGGATAGACAGAGACAAAGAAGGGCAGACAAATAAATGAACAGGTAAAGAGATAGAAAATTCTATACAGAAAGGGAGGGACACACAGAGCGAGACAATCCGAGAGGGGGGGAAAGGAGAGACAGAGAGAGAAAGGTGGCGGTTGGGGGGTATAGAGAGAGAGCGAGTTAAATAGTCTGAGCAAGAAATTGAGAGATGGGGATAGCATGCGAAAGGAAAAGAGCTACAATGATAGACAGAAAGAGAAAGAGAAAACAATTTTTTGCGACGGATTTACACAGGAGGTGGCCTCAATCAACTCTCTCAAAACCAAACGTGCATCTCCAATAACCAACTCAGATGAGGGGATCACCACAACCCGGAGCATTTCCCGTGTTGTAATAAAGTGCTTATTGTGAGCTGAACAGAGAGAGTCTGACGGTTACCATGGTGCAGTAGGGAATGTTTCTGCCCCTCCTCTTTCTCCGTTGTGGGGGAAATGCAGAGACCCTTTCTGCTGACATTGAACACACATCGACAGGGCAATCCGTGAAGACCCAATGTTCCAGCTGAATCCATCATTCACAGCCAGTCTGTCATTTCAAATTCACTCCTCAAGCCTCTTTCCATCCTCTTTTCATCATACGTGAAGAATTACATGACCAGTTGGTGCACCGCATTCCTAAACTTCGTTCTGAACTTTGGAAGAGTCACTGCATAAAATAATGTGTTCGTGCTGCAGCTGAAATGCTTCAGCATTTCTCTGGCCCACGTAAACTGGATTAGACGCCAATTCCACCAACGTTGTGTTTCGTTAATGCTAAAGTATAAGATGTTTGCACCCTGCAAAAGTATAAAGCCGATGGATATGATTAAGAGGCAAATCTAAGACTTCCTTCGGCTCTCCATCTCTGTGTCTTTGTGACTGTCTCCCTTCCTCTGACCCTCAAGGTATTGCGGACTCGAACGGCCACTAAAATGTACCTCACCGTCAGAGTGTTCATCAACAAAATTAACACGAATGGAACGAAAGGAGTTGAAATGTTATCAAACCAGTTTAATCCCAACCATCTGTAATCATTAAAAAAACTTGACGTTGTTCGGCAATGCCATGGAATATTGTCAATAATCCTTCAAGTTTCAAACTTAAAGTAGAAGGGAATGCTTTTTGAACAGAGCAGAATGCCAGTTATAGCTAAAAGCACAGCCAAGGCTTTCTCTGTCCAATATTTCCTCTTCAGTTTCAAGCAGAAAATTGCCACAAAACGACCAAATGAAAAAAGGACAGTGAACCAAACATGACAGTCTGTGGCTGCACGAACCAGAACAAAGATAGCACTGCACACAGGGTTATGTCCGGGAAACACCCTCGGTATTAAAGTTCATTCAATCGCCACAGCAGACTGTTAGTGAGAATGAACAGGAGATCCGACATTGCCATCGCCAACAGGCAACGCGTTGTGCAGTTAGAGAGGCCACACTTTCCCCGTGTGAGAATCAAAATCAGCAGGAAGTTAACTGAAAGAGACAGAATGTAAAATACAAAACGGAAATTAGTGACCAAACATTCTCTGCGTCTGCTCAGAGAGCCATGGAAGATCTTCAACTCTAACTGGGACAGGGAATGCACAGATGGCACAGAGGCATATGTTTTAAGTTGAAAGGTATGAGGTTTTCCGGGGATTCAGGAAAAAGCTTTTACGCAGAGAGTGGTGAGGGTTCTGGTGATTCTGTGCTTGGAACGACAGTTGAGACAAGAAACTTCACAACCTTGTCAAAAATTATGTGTGACAGGATTGCATTTCATCCAGCTTCGATAGCACACGCTTGGTGGAACGACTGACCTCTTCTGTACAATCAGTTTCAATGATTCTGAAAAGTACCTCTGACAGGTAGATTGGGAAATGAAACATCTTCATGCAATAAATCAAATGCCGTGGATAAAGGAAATATGAAACAGAAACAGAAATAGCTGGCAAAACTCAACAAGTATGGTAGCATCTGTGGAGAGAGAAATAGAGTTAATGCAATCATTCTTCATCACAGCAACTTTGTCTGAACATTTGTCAAGGTGCTCAAAGCATCAACTCGGTTTTCTCCAC
Organism: Hemiscyllium ocellatum; assembly: GCF_020745735.1. Classification (NCBI taxonomy): domain Eukaryota; kingdom Metazoa; phylum Chordata; class Chondrichthyes; order Orectolobiformes; family Hemiscylliidae; genus Hemiscyllium; species Hemiscyllium ocellatum. The sequence continues at coordinate 16,447,325 of NC_083440.1, read as the reverse complement.
AGATAAGTTTCTTCGTTGCAAACAAATGTCAGGGATGTATTTCCAAAAGGGAATTGAGATTCATAGGTTGATAGTTACCTACACTGAAACATTCGTTCGACAGCTCTTACCATACTGGGCGTAGTTAGGCTTATACAGATGTAGTGCACAGAAACATTGGCCGAAACTGTCCATGCCCACTAGATATTCCATTGTAATCTAGTCCAAATTGGCCCCATATCGCTCAACATCATTCCAATTAAATATACCCCTCCAGTTGACTTTTAGATATTGTAACTGTACCAGCATTCATTATTTCCTCTTGTAGCTCATTTCATAGATGCGACACCATTTGCATGAAAATCATTTTCCATTAGGTTACGTTCAAATCTTTTCCCTCCCATCCTAAATCTATGCTCTCTACCTCTGGACTTCCCCACCCTCAGTGAACAGGCCTTGCCTATTTACCCTATCCATGACCCTCAGGATTTTATAAACCTCTATAAGGTAACCCCTCAGTCTCTGATGTTCCATGGAAAACGACCCCAATGTATTCAGTCTCTCCCTACAATTCTAATCCTCCAAACACGGCAACATACATGTCCATCTTTTCTGAACCCTTTCATGAACCCTTTCATGTTTCACACCACCGTTCCTTTTGAAGTGAGAACAGAATTGCACACATTTTCCGAAAGTAGCCAAGACAATGTCTGGTACAGGTACAGCATGGCCTCACAACTTCTATAATCAATGCTCTGACCAATAGTGGAGCACATACCAAACTCCTTCTACTTATCCTATCGACCTGAGAAGCCACCTTCAAGGAACTATGAAACTGCACTGCGAGGTCTCCTTATTCAGGAACATTCCCCAGGTCGTGCTGATTTTCCATTCCATCATTGAGCAACTCATATTTACATAAATTAAACTGCATTTGCAACTCCTTGACCCTTTGGCCAATCTAAACATGATCCAATTGCAATCTGAGATAAACATAGAACATAAAACAATTCTGTGCAGAACAGGCCCTTCAGCCCTTGATGTTGTGCTGACCTGTGAACTAGTCTAAGCCTATCCTTCTACACTCTCCCTTCATCATCAATATGCTCATCCAAAGATTGTTTAAAACTCACTAATGTTGCTGAGCATTGGCAGGTAGGGCATTCCACGCCCTGACCACTCTCTGAGTAAAGAACCTGCCTCTGACATCTATCTAAAAACTATCACCCCTCAATTTGTAGTTATGACCCTGACGTCATCATTCTAAGAAAAAGTCTTTCACTTTCCATCCCATCTAATCCTCCGATCATCTTGTATGTCTCTATCAAATCCACACTTAACCTTCTTCTTTCCAATGAAAGCAGACACAATTCTCTCAGCTTTCTCTCCAGACCAGGCAACATCCTGGTAAATGTCCTCTGGCCTTTTCCAATGCTTCCACATCCTACTTGGAATGGGACGACCATACTGTGTACAATATTCCAACTGCGGTTGCACGAGCACGTTGAATACTTCCAGCATTGCATTATGGCTCCGGAACTCAATCCATCTCCCAATAACATCGAACACAACACATGCATTCTTAACAGCACCTTCAGAGATCTGTAGACATGAACTCCAAGATCCGACTGCACAGCCACACTACCAATGCTCTTTCCATTCACCCAGTATTCTTCCTTCCTGTTATTCTTCCCAAGGTGAATCACATCACATTTATCTACATGGAATTCCATTTAACATTTCAGCCCAGTTCCGCATTTTGTCCAATTCCCCCACAACCTGCAACATTAGAACATAGAACAACATAGAACATAGAACAATACAGCACAGAACAGGCCCTTCGGCCCACGATGTTGTGCCGAACATCTATCCTAGATTAAGCACCCATCCATGTACCTATCCAATTGCCGCTTAAAGGTCGCCAATGATTCTGACTCTACCACTCCCACGGACAGCGCATTCCATGTCCCCACCACTCTCTGGGTAAAGAACCCACCCCTGACATCTCCCCTATACCTTCCACCCTTCACCTAAAATTTATGTGCCCTTGTAATTTGTGGGCGGCACGGTGGCACAGTGGTTAGCACTGCTGCCTCACAGCGCCTGTAGACCCGGGTTCAATTCCCGACTCAGGCGACTGACTGTGTGGAGTTTGCACGTTCTCCCCGTGTCTGCGTGGGTTTCCTCCGGGTGCTCCGGTTTCCTCCCACAGTCCAAAGATGTGCGGGTCAGGTGAATTGGCCAAGCTAAATTGCCCGTAGTGTTAGGTAAGGGGTAAATGTAGGGGTATGGGTGGGTTGCGCTTCGGCGGGTCGGTGTGGACTTGTTGGGCCGAAGGGCCTGTTTCCACACTGTAAGTCTAATCTAATACTCTGTTGTACCCGGGGCAAAAGTTTCTGACTGTCTACTCTATCTATTCCTCTGATCATCTTATAAACCTCGATCAAGTCACCCCTCATCCTTCGCCGTTCCAACAAGAAAAGGCCGAGAACTCTCAACCTGTCCTCGTACGACCTATTCTCCATTCCAGGCAACATCCTGGTAAATCTTCTCTGCACCCTCTCCAAAGCTTCCACATCTTTCCTAAAGTGAGGCGACCAGAACTGCACACAGTACTCCAAATGTGGCCTAACCAAAGTCCTGTACAGCTGCAACATCACTTCACGACTCTTGAATTCAATCCCTCTGCTAATGAACGCTAATACACCATAGGCCTTCTTACAAGCTCTATCCACCTGAGTGGCAACTTTCAAAGACCTATTTACATAGACCCCAAGATCCCTCTGTTCCTCCACCTGACTAAGAACTTTACCGTTAACCCTGTATTCCGCATTCTTATTTGTTCTTCCAAAATGGACAACCTCACACTTGGCAGGGTTGAACTCCATCTGCCAATCCTCAGCCCAGCTCTGCATCGTATCTAAGTCCATTCTTCCACTCCATCTGCTATTCCACCGACTTTAGTGTCATTTGAAAATTTACCAGTCCATCCATCTATGCTGGCGTCTAAGTCAATTATAAAAATGACAAACTGCAGTGGTCCCAAAATAGATCCTTGTGGCACAGTAATACTAACAGCACTCCAGGCTGGATACTTCCCATCAACCATCACTCGCTTGTTCCAGAAAGCTAGATTCTAATTTGAACTGCTACATTACCATTAATCCTACGCCTCCGCATTTTCTTCAACAGCCTACAATGTGCAACCTTATCAAAGACCTTATTAACGTCCATGTGCACCACATCAACTGCCCGAAGCTGCTTGGTCACCATCTCAAAAACTCCATGAGGTTTGTGAGACATGAACTGCCCTTGACGAAACCATGTTGACGATCTAAAATCAAATTGTTGCTTACTAGATGACTGTAAATCCTATCTCTCATATTGTTTTCCAAACCTTTTCCAACAATAGACGTCATGCTCACTGGTCTATTATTACCTGGGTCTTCTCTACTGCCCTTCTTGAACATGGTCACAACATTTGCCATCCTACAGTCGTCTTATACTAAAGCTGTAGACAATGCGAAACAAACATCAAAGCCAAAGGCTCCAACACCTCCTCCCTAAGTTTCCAGAGTATCCCTGGATAAATCCCATCTAGCCCAGGGGCATTGTCTATTTTCACTCCCTCCAGAATTGATAACACTTCTTCCTTACTAACCTCGATCCTTTCTAGTCTAATATCTCGTACTTCATTCTTCTCCACAATATTCTCCTTTTCCTGAATTTACAACAATGAGGAATATTCATTCCGCACCTCTCAGACCTCCACAGGGTCCACACACAACTTGCCACTATGTCTTTGACTGCCCTATTCCTACAGCAGTCTCTTTTTATTCCTCGCATACCTAAAGTGTTCTCTTTCAATTTATCTGTTAAAGACTACTCATGTCCTCTCTTTGTTCTTCTTAAATCTCTCTTTAAGACCTTCCCAGCAAATCTTTAAGTTTCCATCGCCTCATGTGAACCATCTCATGTCATAGTCACATAAGCCTCCTTCTGCTTAACAGGAGATGCAATTTATGTGCTTAACCATGGTTTCCTTATGTTATCACCTCCTACCTGCCTGACAGGGACATATCTACCAAGGACATGCAATATCCGTTCTTTAAACCAGATCCACATTTCGATTGTGCCCATCCCCTGCATTTTGCTATCCCAATCCTATGTATCCTATTTCCTGCCTAATCACATTATAATTGCCCTTCCCACATCGATAACTCTTGTCGTATGGCATGCACCTATCCCTATGTGTGTGGCATGCACCTACATGATTTTCCATGTACAAAGCCATGTTGAAATCTATAATCAGACCTTGCCTATCCAAATATAGGGAACATACAAGTCCTGTCCCTCGGGGATCCCCTTAACAACTTGTCCACCATCCATGTTAGACTTACCTGGCTAATATTCCGTGGCATGTCCTTACGACTTATCTTAAATCGCGCCAACACATTGGCCAAGCTCCAGTCTTCTGATACCTTACCTGTGACGACTGATCACCCAAGTCTCTCAACAAGGGGCCAATACTCACTTCCCTATTTTCCGACAGGGTTCTTGGGTTCACCAGATCAGGTCCCGGAGATTTATGAAACTTCAAGCGTTCTTTAATATCCTACATCCAGCTCTGGAATATGGACATTTTATCAACACGTCGCCAATTATTTCCCAACATGCTACATCTTACGTGTCTTTCACCACAGCAATCACTGATGAAAAATATTGGTTTATGACCTCCCCAGTCTCATGTAGTTCCACACATAGACTGCCTTACTAAATTTTGAGGAGTCTTTTTTCACTTCTTCGTTGCCCTTTCATCCTTAGTGTAATCAGGAATTCTATTTGGATTCTCCAGAACCCTAATTGACAAAGTTATCTCATGATTCCTTATTGTCCTACTGATTTCCCTCTTAAGTATACTCCTACTGCCTTTTTAGTCTGCTAAGGATTCATTTCATGTCTGCTGTCTATTTACCCATGCCTGACATACGTTCCTTTCCTTTTATTAACCAAAACTTATACCCACCAGCCTTTACTGTCACCCTAACAGGAGCATATTGTCGCGAAACTCTAATTGTCTCATTTTTGACCGTTTCCCATTTTCCACCTGTCCCTTTACTTGAGAACATCCATCTCCAATAAACTTTTGAAAGCTCTTGCCAGATGTCCTTCCTCAAATTTAGCTACTGATGATGTTACCTAGACAGGAAATAAAACGTCTGGATATCAAACCTACAGCTCAGCGAGCAAACCTAAACATCAACCTGAGCTACAAACCTTCACAAACCTTGTTCAAACAATCTCTTTGGAGCGCTGTTTTGTGTCCCAAAACTTCCTTCTGGGACCAATACAACACTCTCATTCCAAGACAATGTGATTCACTAAAACTCCCATTTGTTTTGCATGAGCACAGATCTCTGCATCCACTCAGTTCCAGGTTCTTACAGGAGCTAAAATAAATGACAAAAATGATTGAAGGGAAAGTCATGCTTTCTCAGTTGTGTGTTTCCTCCTTAACCGCAAATTCCAGAACTCTCAAACAATTCTTTCAGGCTCCATTAATATCATGCTGGACGGCAAGGATCAAGAATAAAGGAAGGTTCACTCGTGCGCAAAGCTATTCATCCAAAACTTTAAAACAATGTTTAAAACAAATTGCTGTGATTACACAAATAACTCCAAGTTAACCATTCACTTCAGATGCACAGAGAGTCCCACCGCTGATTCCCTCAAAACCAGAAACAAACTCGAATGATTTTGCCCTCTCGATATAAAAATGCTACTAATTATATTTTTCCAAAGGGTTTCCTTTTCTTAATTCCACCAAAAATCTCCGTAGTCTCCGAATGAAATGGGAGGTTCCAGAGAGATGAATAATTTCCAAGGCAGTTCCTCCAGAATCTGCGATTACGGAGCTTGCACGGCTGTCTGTAATCTGAGACTAAATCATTGATCATCTGCCATTGTGTGATTTTGGGGTACAACATGCCCATCTACCATTGTCAGTGGCAGAGTGAACCCACAGACAACCCTCAGACAGATTCAAAAAAAATCTGTAATGCATGACACCTACCAGGAATTATTACAATCGGAAGAATCATGTAAAATATTATTTGCATATGATCAATCGAGAACGTCATTATCTGCCTTAGTGCTGTGAAGAAGGCATATGGTGTACTGGCTTTTATTGGTAGAGGAATTGATTTCCGGAGTCCTGAGGTCATGTTGCAGTTGTATAAGACTCTGGTGCGGCCACATCTGAAGTATTGTGTGCAGTTTAGGTCGCCATACTATAGGAAGGATGTGGAGGCACTGGAACGGGTGCAGAGGAGGTTTACCAGGATGTTGCCTGGTAAGGAAGGAAGTTCGTATGAGGAAAGGCTGAGGCACTTGGGGCTGTTTTCATTGGAGAAAAGAAGGTTTAGGGGTGACTCAATAGAGGTGTGCAAGATGATTAGGTGTTTAGATAGGGTTGACCATGAGAACGTTTTTCCACGTATGGAGTCAGATATTAAGAGGGGGCATTGATTTAAATTAAGGGGTGGTAGTTATAGGACAGATGTTAGGGGTAGATTCTTTACACAGCGAGTCGTGAGTTCATGGCATGCCCTGCCAGTAACAGTGGTGGACTCTCCCTCTTTATGGGCATTTAAACGGGCATTGGATAGGCTTATGAAGGAAAGTGTGCTAGTGTAGGTTAGGTGGGTTTGGATCGGTGCAACATTGAGGGCCGAAGGGCCTGTACTGCGCTGTATTTTTCTATGTTCTATGTTCTATGCCTGAATCTCGTTGGGCAGAATGTGTCTCTGCACACAATGCCAAAGTGATGCACTCTCAAGGCTTTCCATTTATACATGCTGACATCGCCTGGGGGACTGTTCCATTACAATACGGTTCAAGCTATTTGTTTAAAAGTGTGAGCAAACAAGTGACAGCATTGAGATAACTCTCAGTTGCGACAGAATATTTTTAGAGCTGAAGTTTATTGGATGATACAAATCTCAATCGGTCAAGAGCAAGCATTGAAAAATGCATGTGGATCAAAATCATAGAATCCGTACAATGTGGTAGCAGGCCAATGGGCCCATCGAGCCCACACTGACCCTGCAAAGGATATCCCAACCAGACCCACCCTCCGGCCCTGTGAGGTGGCAGGGCTAACCACTGAGCCACTGTGCCACTCTGTGCACCAACATTGACACGCCAACACCATCCATCCAACACTGAAATCTCATTTTATTTCAGTGTTGTCCTTTCCTTGCCTTTGATCATTTAAAAATTAAATTCTGGTGATTGAGTGTCTCTCTGAGAAATGATCTCCTCAACGCTGAGATGTAGATTCTGTAGTTATCAGCAGCTGTTCTGCGAAGGGTTGATTGGAAATTAATAGAGACAGCATTTTGTATGTTTTAATAAAAACAACATCGCAATAAAATACATGTCTGAATAAAATATAACTTTTTCCTATTAAGGCAATGATTGAAACAAGTGAACTAACTCCCTTAAATATGCCATTAACGGTCATCTCAGTTCGAATCAATGCCGATTATCCTACCACGTGTCCTAGACATGTTTCAGAGCTGACTCTGAGACACATGCGATCTGTACGACAGCACATGGGGATTGTCTAGACTCTGTTCCCTGCAGTGTACCTGAACATAAACAGAGAAGAAACTTAAAACGGTGGAACAGTGGTTAGCACTGCTGCCTCACAGCACCAGAGACCCGGGTTCAATTCCCGCCTCAGGTGACTGACTGTGTGGAGTTTGCACATTCTCTCTGTATCTACCTGGGTTTCCTCCGTCTGCTCCGGTTTCCTCCCACAGTCCAAATATGTGCAGGTCAGGTCGATTCGAAGTGCTAAATTGGCCGTAGTGTTAGGTGGTGTGGTAAATGTAGGGGTATGGGTGGGTTGCACTGCGGCGGGTTGGTGTGGACTTGTTGGGTAGAAGGGCCTGTTTCCACACTGTAAGTAATCTAATCTGACTGATGATGGGATGGATCAGTTTCAAGATGGATGAGTGAGGCCAGGGAGAGATTTGCACATACAAGGATGCAGAAATGTCAAATTCGGGAAATATTTGAGTAGGAGTCAATGCTATCAATGAGGCCTGTCGTGGTGGGGAAATGGGACTTGGTGTGAGGAATGATCAAGAACATAGATCAGAGAGCAGGAATAAATGTGTCATCTTCATGTTGTCAACCTGGTATTACTGAGTGCTGCAAGATCATTTCTTGAGGCACAGCCGTTTGTAATCTCTGTCAATGACTGAGATGATGGGTTCATGTGATACATTTGCTGTTAACACTCTGTTTGGTGGAGCAGTAAAATTCAAGGAGGAAATAGGAGCACTGAGATGGGAAAGGACAGGTTCAGTTACTGAATGAGCACAAAATAGTCGGTGCAATATATTGTCGAGAAAAGTGAGGCATTGTTCATTTATTTCAGTCTTGCAAAGATTTCAGGTTATGGAGAAATTATCGATGATTATCCTCGTTCCAAACTGAGAGGCAACAAGAAGCCTTTCAGTCCATTCAATGCCACTAGTTTCCATTATTCTCTTGAATGCCTTACTCATGTCAGAGTCTTCTAAATTTCATGTGTTCAAATCTAAAATTGTGTCATTTCACTTCCTCATCATTATCACTCTGATCGATCGATGCTACACTGAAATGGACATGGCCTCCCAACTCTCCAGCTTTTTCCTCCATATTTATAAATTCAGTTTGGTGCTGTCTTTACATCAATTGGCTGCAGTGGGCAAAGCTAAAATGACTGACTGAATCGTCAGTCCTGACTTGACAGAGTCTAGGATCGTTTGTTGTCTCAGCGGTTCCAAGAGTCTAGAGTGTCACAGAACAACTTCAACACATTTTCATGGTGGGTTGTACTGTGGATGCGACAAGGGTGGGAGCGAAAAAGTGAGGAAAAGGAAGAGCCCGAGGTCCTGATGCACATTGGCAGCAACATTTCACAGTCTGACATGCTATCATTAATAACCACGTATTTACAGATGCATAGCCTTTGACAGTAGCCTCTCACTGAGTCAGGCAATCAGATGCACCCTTCAGAATCAGCCAGGTCTCCCTGATTGGCACAGACTAATAGCCCCAATCAGGGATTTCACATCCAAAAAGATCAGCTGCCCGAAGTCATGACAATTCTTAGCAGGAAAATGAACAGTGAGTTTCTGAAAGTAGAAATTAGCGATTTGGGCAAGAAATTGAAAAACTGATCCATGGTTACTCTGAGTGCACAATAGGCCGAAGGACGTGTAACTGGAAACATTGGGTGCTGCTTCTCAGGATGGTATAATCTGAATACATTGTGTTTGTTTCTCTTTAGTTGGATGGTGATTGATAACAGCTGGAGAGACATGCTCCAGTTGTTGGGGAATATTTAATCAGACCTGTCAGAGGGTTGTAAATCTGGTATCAAACTGAGTTCGGAAGGAAATGAAGCTGGCAACGGGAAGTATGCAATCTGTGAGTGAAAGAGAAAAACTGCAGAATCACATTCTGGATCTCTGAAGATATTATGTTTCAGAATCCTCGTCTTCAGGGTCAAAAACTTCCCTCCTGTGCTTCACAGATTGAGTGACAAAGTTCTTACTCGCGCATTACTTTTTGATTTTTGGGAGTTCCTCGATAACAAATGCATTAATTGATGCAGTTCAGTTGAAACCTAACTTTTTGAAAATTTTGCCTTCATGACAATGTGCAAGGTATTTGTTCAGAAACAGGCTGAAAGAATATATCAATATTTTGAAATGTTCACAACTGCCCAAGTGCCTAAAACCACAATGTGCATTGAGAGGTCTAATTTATTACATCTCGAATCATTGGATTGACACAAGAGCACAGAAGTAAGCATGAAGTAATTTGTTTTATTTTCATCAAATTAAAAACAAAATCTGAGGTGAAATTTTCAAGTCTCTGGCTATCTGATTTCCTGTTGAACAGTATTTTAAAAAAGGGTTGCTTGCAGTATTCCAAATATTGCAGCTATTCACTGTCAGTCAGTGGGATATTTATGGGTGAATTTTATCCTGTTCACCAGTGAAAGGGGCAGGCAAATGGCAGATCATTAAGGAAGTGAGAAAGCTTTAATCTGGTTGGAAAGGAGCGATCATATAAATAAAGTGGCCCTATTCTGGAGAGGATATATTAACATCACGAACTGGGGATATACGTTTATTTTGGGCAAGTGGCTGGGCAGTTGGGTAGGCTTGTAAAAAACCATACGAAGTCCAATTAGAATACAAAGGACAGGGAAATTTTGATAAACTTTTATAATTCACTGTTTCAGCCACAGTTGGGGGAAGGAGGCCTAATTTGAACTCTTAAAAGGCGAATGGCTTGTGATAGGTTAAAACTGAGCTCTGCCCACTTCTGAGCACTACACTTTAGGAAGGATGATAATGCCTTGGTAAGGCTCTTGCAGGAGATTAATCGTCTTATCGATATAACAACAGGCCATTCAACCCCACGAGCCTGTTCCACCAGTCAGTGGCTAATCTGCAAGCTAACTTCACAACTGTAGTTGTGTCTTATCCCTTAATACCTACGTTTAACAAAAATAAACTATGTCAGACTTAAAATTAACACCTGATCCAGAATCCATTCCGTTTATGCAGAGAGTTACAAACTCTACCAGCTTTTCTGTGTGGGAGTGCTTCTGAACATCTCTCCTGATCGCACTGTCTCAAATTCTCAGACTAAGCCACTTTGGTTTAGAATCCACAAACAGTGGAAATAGTTGATCTTTACCAACTCTGTCCCCCAATCTCTAGAGAAACAAGGGCTGATTTGTACAGTGCCGCCTCATAACTAAATCCCTAAAGTCCAGGTATCATTTTTGCAAATCTAACTGCACTCCATCCAAAGCCAAAATATCCTTCCTTAAGTGTGGTACCTGGCTCAGCTCACAGTACTTCAAGTGAGACCTAAAAAGGGTTTTCTGTAACTCTAGCAAGACGTCTGTGCCCTTATCTGGGATGAGAGTTTCACTGTCGGTACAGCTTTTAATGCCCACTCCAGACGGCAGTTAAGATTCAACCACATTTTTACCAGCATGTAGTCACATGTCATCCAGACGAGATAAGGATTGCAATAGCCCTCTCTAAAGGATGCAAATGAACGGGTAATCAGCATTGGATTTGTCGTCATCCTTGCACTCTTTATTTCTAGACTTGTACAGAATTCAAATTCCCCAGAACATTACCTGGACGCCTTCATGAAAAGGTCCAGTGATAATTGCACTCGGCCATTGCCTCTCCCTGCTGAATGACCTCTTCCTTTGTAACAGGCTGGAGAAGGGACTGAATAAAAACCAGAAGAACTGCAGATGTTGTAAATCAGAAACAAAAACAGAAATTGCTGGGAAAATTGAGCAAGTCTAGTAGCAGTTGTGGAGAAAAGTCACAGCTGAATGGCTGCCTGGTGCTATGAGGCAGGACAGAGAAGGGGCGGAATGGCCTCCTACTATTCCAGGACTGTTGTGTTTGTCTATGCTAACAGTACCCTCATTCAATGATTGAAAACTAAGCAATTCCATTGAAGTAAAAACAAGATTTTGAGTGAAATTTTCAAGTCTCTGGCTATCTGTTTGTTGAACAGTACTTTACATAAGGGTTGCATGCAGTTTTCGAAATATTGCAGCTATTACTGTTAGTTAGTGGGACATTTATGGATGCAAACGGCAGATCATGTAGGAAGTGAGAACGTTTTAATCAGGTTGGTAAGGAGTGATAATACAAATAAAGTGGCCCTATTCTGGTGAGGATATATTAACATCAAGAATTGGAGATACACTTTTATTTTGGGGAAATGGGAATTTGGGTAGGCTTGTAAAAAGCCATACAAAGACCAGTTAGAACACAAATTTCAGGGGAATGTTGTGAAACCTTTATAATTCACTGTTTAAGCCACAGTTGAGGGAAAGAGACCAGATTTGAACTCTTAGAAAGCGAATGGTTTGGAATGGGTTAAAACTGAGCTCTGCCCACTTCTGAGCACCACACTTTTGGATGGATGTTAATGCCTTGGCAAGGCTCTGGCAGGAGATTAATCGTCATATGGAGATAACAACAGGTCATTCAGCCCCACAAGCCTGTTCTGGCAATTAGTGGCTAATCTGCAAGTTAACATCAGACACCTGTACTTGTGCCTTATCCCTTAATATTACGCTTCACAAAAAAAACTGCATCAGATTTAAAATTAACAACTAATCCAGAGTCCGTGCTGTTTTTGCAAGAGCGTTGCAAACTCCACCAGCTTTTCAGTCTAGGAGTGCTTCCCAACATCGCTCCTGATCGCACAGGCTCGAATTCACAGACTGTGTCCCTTTGTTTGGAAAGCCCCAAACGCCGTGGAAATAGTTTATCTTTATCTACTCTGCTTCCTAATCTCTGGAGAAACAAGGACTGATTTGTGCAGTTCCACCTCATAACTACATCATGTAAGGCCACATATCACTCTTGCAAATCTATGCTGTACTCCCTCCAAGGCCAATATATACTTGCGAAGGTGTAGTGCCTGGCTCTTTCCGCTCACAGTATTTCAAGTGAGATTTAAAACAGGTTTTCTATAACTGCAGCAAAACTTCTGTGGCCTTATAGGGGATGGGAATTTCACTGTCAGAACAGCATTTAATGCCCATTCCAGAGGGCAGTTAAGAGTCAACCAAATTGCTGGAGTCACATACAGCTCAGAACAGGTAAGGATGGCAGTTTTCATCCCTAATGGACATTAGCGAAACTTTAATTGTTGATCTTTCCACCTGGAAAATACGGAGGTAAAATGATTGTTGACCATTTCCATGTAGACATTGACAATATCCCTGTAAGCTTAATTTCCGATTGATCTGATAAACTTGTTTACTTATTGGGCCTCGTTTTACACTAATATTGAAACGTGGTTTATTATCTTTGAAATACAAGACAGATAAATATCCAACATTGCAATGTCAGTCTTTACCTGGAATATCCCGAGTAACATTCCAGTTCTGAAATGTCTATGCCCACACATTAGTTTAAAATCCTCGATTTCATCTTGTTGAACAGGAGTTGGGGCCGTTATTCCTCCTCCCAAGGTTCCTCATTCTTTGTCCAGATATTCCCTGGAGTGTGTGGGGGATCTCTCTGATGTGAGTGTCTTCTTTTAGCGATGATGTGGAGGTGCTGGTTTGGACTTGGGTGGACAAGATCGGAAGTCACACAACATCAGGTTATCGTACAATTTATTTGAAACCACATGATTTTGTGTGATTTCTGACCTTCTTTGAGCTAGTTATTCAGGTCATTTGCAAATGCATTAGCTTAGCATTATTAGAATATAACAACATGATTAGCATAACTTAAATTCAGTTTCTTTCTCAGGAAGGATGTTACATAAGACAGTTTTTGGTATTTTAAGTTAACCTTTTTAATCGACCCATCTCAAAAACAGTTCTACTAAAAATCAGACCTTGGTCCACCCCAAATATTGTGACCATGTCTCATCAACAACCCATTCAATGGGCAATCAAGGTGAAGGCTTGTATATAATCTGGTTTGATTGAATTCGATAGGGAATGCTGCGAGCTTCCTGGATTAATACCTCAGTTCCACTGTCTTATTAACACTGCTTCAATGTAATCAATCAAGATTATGGGATTGCGTATCTGGGCCTCCCACACCAACTCCACTACCAACACCAGGATTCCTGTTCCAGGTTCACAACGCTGCTTCTATAGACACCACTGATGGCGTCTTCTTCCACCATCATCACTGCCACAAGGAACAGAAGACCAAGATGAAGACGACAGAAAAAAAAGAAGAAAGAAATGGTAACCGGCCTGATGATCAGACGTGAACGGACTCACGAATCGAAACACTGGCTACCCTGCTAACAGCGCCAGCTGGAAAAAAATCACCTTGAAGAGGACAAGGCAGATTGCCAAGGGACCAAGTGCTTCACCTGTGCATTGACACGAGAGAGGCTCGATTTGGTTTGATGTCATGATTAGATTACATTACTTACAGTGTGGAAACAGGCCCTTCGGCCCCACAAGTCCAGACCGACCCACAATCCACCCATGCCCCTACACCTAACACTATGGGCAACTTGGCATGACCAATTCACCTGACTTGCACATCTTTGGACTGTGGGAGGAAACCGGAGCAAGTCCACGCAGACACAGAGAGAATGTGAAAACTCCACACAGTCAGTTGCCTGAGGCGGGAATTGTACCCACGTCTCTGGCACTGTGAGGTAGCAATGCTAACCACTGTGCCACCGTGCCGCTCACTGAGCCACCATGCCGCCCACGATGTTCTTTAACCACTACCTCCTGCTGGTCTTCAAGGGAACGTGTAATCTGAACGTAAAACTGCTGATCCCAGAAAACATGGAGGAGATAAAAAGGGGTTCTACAAGTTGGAGAAATGTGAAGCCCCTCCTTGAATCTCCTTCAGACTTTTGGAATCTGTCAAAGGGAATATCAAGAGGATATTTATTCTCAAAGGTTGTCTAAAGAAGTGACAGAAATGGAGAATACTCTGGAAAAATCTGTAGAACCTACTACTGTTGCAGACGGTTGGGATTGATGTCATGAATGATCTCCAGAAGGAGACGAGCCAGTAAGCTTCATTCTTTACTTCAGAAGCCACCAAGATAATCTCCCCATCCAGAGTGCACACTATTCATGTTTCTCCTTCTACGAGGTGCACTGGGAGAGCAATGTGCTCAGAAACCTGAAGAGAGAAGATGGCTCAATAACATCTCCATAGTCTGAGATCCTCAGGATCAGCAAACCCTTTTCTGCCAGACTGCATGACATGAAGTGCACAGACAGTGTGACCACTCAGTCATTCCAGCCCTCTCTCACAGAAGTCAAAGGCAACTGCACACGGGAGATGATGAACCAGCCATTTTCACGGAATAAGATGGCCAGAGCCCTCGAGTCCACAGATAATACTACATTTCTGCAATGTAGTGCCCTACCAGCCGAGTTGTGTTCACCTCTAACGGCCTTGATTGGTGCAGGACCTGCTGGTGGTGTAGGATAGTCTGCTTCGAACAGATAGCCAGTGTGATTCCACAAAAAAATTGTCATCCTCCCCTCCCCCCCATCTACAATCAGAAAGGGGAGAGGGACAACTGCTGACCAATTTCATTACGAGTATGTATATAAAAAGTCCTGTCCAGGTCATCACCAACCAGAACATGTCTCCTTTAGAATCAGTGATTTACACCGATTAACCATACCTGTACCGGTCCGAATGACCCTGAGTGCCTCACACTGTTGAGGGATACGATTGCCTGTGTGCAGGACAGGGAGAGATGGAAGCCTGCCTTACCAGCCTGGACCAGGAGGAGGCCTTTGACAGAATATCACTTACCTACAAGTGCGACGTGCTCTCTGAAATGGGCTTTGGAGACGGAATTTGTGAACCAACCGAATTGCTCTACACTAACGTCATTATTGCAGCCTCAATCAAAGCTTGGGAATCAGAAGCTTCCCGATCAATTCTGGAGTCAGGCAGGGCTGCCTACTCTCACCTTTTCTTTTTATATTGTTAACTTGCAGGCACCTGAATAATTGTTGCAATTCATTCAAACGGTTCTTCCTTGTTAGCCATTGTCTATTCACTGAGAACCTCTTTAACTACGTTTCCTCAATCCATCTTTGCACTGGTGTACATCAATTCATTATTTAGATTTAGGACCAGAGTTTCTGACTCATTTTCTTCATTCTCCATCTTGATAAACAATTCATGGTCACTCTTCCCCAATTCAAATATATTGTTAGATAGATAATCGAATGCCGAATACCATAGTTGAGCCAAGAATCCGGACCTTACGATCTTGACAGAAATCCAAAATTCGGATAATTGAATGCCGGATAATCCTCTGCATATTGCTGAGATTATGCTATTACATTGTGTTTGTAATTTTTGCAAAACAGTATATTCAACCACGACATGCTTACAACTGTGCTCTTGTATAAACTTAAAACTGTGCGGTATAATCAGTTAATCCGTCCAATACGATAAGTCTGTCGAAATACCTCACACAGCATCACAAAACATAAATCATGAAGGTGAGTTTTCGACGTTAACTGTGTCACTGAACACATCTCCTCAAATTCAAAGTGTAGAGCACCCGAAAGAACTCTGGCCCTGAATCTGTGGGGCATGTAAGGGAAGCACTTGATCCTTCAGACTTGGATTCTGATGCACACCATCTTGATGCAGACAGAAATGCTTTCTTATTGCTTTTTCACTTTCGCTCACAGATATTTTATTTCCCGTGGGAGCTTCAATTTCGTCTTCAATGAGTTTTTTATCTTCAACATGAGTTCCAATCATTACGCATCCGTTTGAGAGGGTCCTGGAGATATTTCACAGCTGACTCCAAGGGACACAGGAGCTGTACAGCAGCAGATACGGGAGAGTCATTGTCTGTTCCCTGCAGTGTCCTGCACATGTGCAGTGAAGGAACTTAGGATAGCTGACCAATCAAGTGATGGAATAGTTTGAAGGGAGATGTGAAGATGAGGCCAGTGAGAGATAAAGGTGCAGATTTGTTAATTTCCTGGAATGTTTGAGCGGTAGCCAATATTGTCACTCACTCCTGGAGTGATGGAGAAATGTGTTTTCGTGTGAGGACTGCTGAAGGAGAGGAAACAGAGAGTGGGAACATCATTTCATTTTCTCGTTCACAGGTTTGTATTTGTGCATCATTACTTGAGATACAGTATTTATAATCTCGATCAATCAATGATGAGATCGTGTGTTACGTTTGCTAATAACGCAATGTTAGATGAGTCAGTAGAAGACAAGGAAGACATTGGAATGCTGAGAAGAGAAAGGGAAGGTTCAGTGTTCGTGAGCACGTCATAGCCTGACCAATATATTGTGGAGAAATGTGAGGCATTGTCCCTTCATTTTAGCCTTGGAAAGATTTCAGGCATCAATAAATTTCTCGATGCTTTTCCATGTCTTGAATAAAGAGACAGCAAGAGGTCTTTCTGTCCAATTCAGTGCGAGCGATTTCCATAATTTTGTTTAAAATATTTACTCTTATTAGATTCTTCCGAATTGCGGGAATACAAACCAGTATTTGTGTAAGTTCAGTCCCTCATCAATGAACCCTGGCTTGCCAGCTATCATCCTGGTCAATCAATGCTGCACTCAAATAGACATGGACTCCCCAATCCACACTCCTTTGTTGTTGTTCCTTTCTGCAAATTCAAGCCACTGTTGTGTTAATATCTAATGACAGCAAGGGATAAAATTTCTGGTTGACTCTTTTAGAAGCATCTGTCCTGACATGACAGAACCAGAATGAAAAATAGCCTCTGCAGTACCCAGAACAACTTCAGCACATTTTCTGGGAAGGGGTGGACTGTGTGTGGGACAGGGGTGGGAACGAAAAAATGTGGAAAGTGAATAAAGGTCCTGGTCCACATTGGCACCAACAATATTTGGTGGTTAAATAATCCTTCAGTGTCTTGCATCCTGTGTTTATCACCATTTATTTACAAATGCATAGCCTGTCACAGTGGCCTCTCACTGAGTCAGGTATTCAGCATCTCAATATCGCTGACATTCACCCTTTGCAATCACCCAAGTCTCCCTGATTGGCACAGATTAACAGCCCCAAGCAATGATTTCATATCCAAAAAGGTCAAACTGGCCGACGTCATGACAATCATCACCTGGAGAAAATCAATGAGTTTCTGAAGGTAGAAATTAGCAAATCGGGCAAGAAATTGAACAGCTCATCCATAGGTGACTCCGACTGCTCATTTGTCCGAAGAACATATGGCTGGAAACTTTGGTACCGGGGTAAGGGCGTTGGACACTTAAGTTATAGGAGATGATTCTGAGGCTGTGGTGATCTGAATATATTGCGTTCATTTTTTTAAATTGTATGGGGTTTGCCACCCAGCTGCAGAGACATGTTTTGTTACAGTGGAATATTTAATCAGACCTGTCAGACGGTTGGGAACTTGGGATCAAATTGAGTTCGGAGGGGAAATGAAGCTGGTCACGGGAGGTAGACAATCCATGTGTGAAAGAGAAAAACAGAAGAATCACATTCGGGATCTCTTAAGATGTTGTACTTCTGAATCCTAGTCTTCAGTGTCAAATGCTTCCCTCCCCTGCCTCGCAGATTTAGGGACAGAGTTCTTACCAGCTCGTTACTTGTCGAATTTCGGTTGATCCTCAATAACATATGCATTAAGTGATGCAGTTACTGTGGAAACCCAACTTTTTTTTTATTATTTTGTCTTTATGATGATGAGCGAGATATTTGTTCAGAAACAGACTGAAAGAATACATCAATATCATGAACTGTTCACAACTCACATTGAAAGGATCAATTGATTACATCTCGCAGCACTGGATTTACTTAAGAGCACAGATGCAAGCATGTGGCAATTTATTATGTTTCTCCAAAAGCTACGGACATTATAAGATATTATTAAGTAACAATATTATTGCATTTGGAAGGAATGATCATAAAATGCTCAAATTGTTGATTACAATAGAGAATGAAGAAACTGCATTTGAAACTCAGAGCCCTGAATCTAAGTCCAGGGAACAACAAGGAATTGATGCATAAATGGCCAAAAAATGGATTGAGTTCACAGGAGATAGAGTGTGGTGATGGAAAAACACAACAGGTCAGGCAGCATCTGAGGAGCAGGAAAATCGAAATCTCGGGCAGAAGCCCTTCATTAGAAAAGAGTTGACTGCTGGTGAAGGGCTTATGCTCAAAACATTTGTTCTCCTGCTCTTTGGATGCTACCTGAATTGCTGTGTTTTTCCAGCACCAGACTCTCAGCTCTGATCTCCAGCATCTGCAGTCCACATTTTCTCAATGAATAGGCAATCGGTAAAAAGTAAGAAACATATTAACGAATCACAACAAAGTTTCAGAGACCTCAACATTATTATTCAAACAGGAAAGGTGACAACGGGTAGCGCCGCCTGGTGGCAGGACAGTTCGGGAAGCTTTCTGATGCCCACCCATTTACTGAGACTGCACTAACGCTGTTGGTGCACCACAAACCGAACCACCTTCTCCTGGTCCAGTCTGATAAGGCAAGTGTCCAACCTTACTGTCCAACACATAGAAAACTACATCACAAAGGAGCGCGAAGCTCTCGGAGCTCATCCTGAACAGTACAGCACAGGTTCAGTCGGGATGAATCACTGATCCCCCAGCACACCTTACCTAGTTGGCGATGATCTCAAACAGGATTCTGCAAACTGCATTCAGCAGTGAAATTGGTCGTCAGTCCTCCCTGTCCCACTTCTAATCGTAGATGAGAGGGATCATTTAACCTATCTCTATCTGTATTTAACCCTCTGTCTTTCTCCAGTGTACTTTAATTGATTCTCTCTACCACTCCCACACCACCCCTCTTCCCTTCCTCCAGATTATGTGTTTACACTCTGCAATAACCAGAGACCGGGTGTCCCTGCCTCATTGTTCCCCACAACCAGCGCTGCTTTGTGCTGCCGCCACTGTGGCCGGCGCTGGGACTGCAGATCCATCCCAAAGTGCTGAAGGAACTCAGCAGCACCCCTACATGGTCAGATACTGTATTACTGATGGGAAGAAGATGGGTAGAATTTTAACATGAACTGATACAATATTGATGTAAAACTAGTAACAAGTACAATATACAATAGTATTTACATACACCCGTGAACTGTTCTAATGTACAACAATATATGTGTATGAACTCAAACATCTCCAATGTAAACAAAATTTCAGTTCCAATGCACAGTAATATTACATGTAAACGCAGTCAGCTCTAATGCACAATATTTGTACCAACACAAACAGCTCCAACTTTAACAATACATAATGTATGCTGTATACATGAAACATGAAATAATGTGGGTATAAAGGATTTGCAGGAAGGGAGTGAATGCACTGTTGCCAAATTTGCAGTTGACACAAAAGTAGGTTAGAATGCAAGTTCGGACATTGCATGTGCGTTCTGAGGTAAATGGATAGCGGTGGTCTTCTCGAAGAAGGTGGGGACTTCAGTGTGTTGAATGGACAGGTTGAAAATGACGGTGAATACCTCCACCAGTTGGTCTATGCAAGGTCTACGTGCACGGCCAGTGTCTCCATCCAGGCCCATTGCTTTCCTTGGATTGACTTTCAGCGAGACCGTGTTGACCTGTGCAGTGGTGAGCAAGGGAACAGGTGAGTCTGGGGTTGTTGGGGCAGGCGTCATTGCATCACTGGCATTCTGCTCAAACCAACCAGAGAAAGCATTGAACGGCCAGAGAGCAACGTGTCTTTGTCTGTTGTCTTTCTCTGCTTCATTTTGTATTCCATAATGTTGTTTAGCCCTTGCCATAAGCGGCGGGAGTCTGTTTGGTAGGTATAGGCCTCTCATGTCGTCTGGTCCTCCCTTTTGGCATTTCGGATGGTCCTGTGGAGGTCAGATCTGGATTCGCTGTATATACTTGGTTCTTCCCACTTGGATGTTGCCCGTCTGGTCTCCAGTCGGGAGTGGATTTCCTGGTTCACTAAAAGTTTACGCTTGGGGAACAAGCGGATTGAATTCTTCAATTCACAGCCCTGTATGCATTTACCCATGATATCCGTGATGGTGATGGTGTGCTCATTGAGGTTTTCCACTCGATACTTGAACACGGTACAGTCTACCAATCCCAAGCAGTCATTCACAGCCTCAGAACAGCATTGTACTTCCTTTCGTGAAGAGTCCTCCCATTTCAGCTTCTGCTTGTTAGCTGTGTCCACATGTTGGAGAGACCAGGACCTGAGGGCTCATATTGAAGGGACCACCTTTGGAACTGAGATGGAAATGAATTTCTTCAGCCAAAGGGTGGTTAAACTGTGGAAATCCTTATCATAGATGACTGTGGAGGCCAGGACATTAGGTGTGTGATGATGATGATGCTCCTTTACCAAGGTTGTGTTGTCCTTTGTATATTTCATGGTGTGTTTAACATTCAGCGGTTCTGGGGTGTCTAGGTTGGATGGGTTGTAGGGCCAGTTTCGTGGTAACTAACTGACACTGCCTCAGGCAAAATGGCTTTCAAATGTAAAAGCATGTACAATGAATGGGAAGTGGACAATTCTTCTTGCTCAGCTTTTCTCTGGTCTGGTTTAGTTGGGTTTGGTGTTACCAATCAGTCAGTTTTTCAGACTGCTGGTGAAAGGAACAGCGACATGGAAGAAGTTGTCCCATGTTGAATCTCTCTTGGTCATCTCTCCTGTAATATTGTGAGTTTGATTTTACCTATTTTGCCATGGGGTGTTTCTGGGGATTGTTGCAGGAACTGTAAGCAATATTTAAGTTGGACCGTCTGTTGGGTTTTAGGATAAGTTAAGTTATTCTGTATTCTGTTCTCTTTTGTTTGTGTTTCATTTGGTACTCTGTAAATAAACTCTGTTTTATTGAAAGCCAATGGATGCTAACCTGCTCCAGCACTCCTGGAATGTCCATTTTACACCTGCTCCAAACCAGTAGAAAGATTAGGGTCTGGGATACTGTCTTGAAATATTTTGAGACAGTCTGGCCTGGTCCATAATCAATGTATTAAAAATAGAGAAATATTGGTTCCTGACTGGTGAGGGAATCAAATGTTATGTTTAGAAGGCAGGAGAATAGAATTGAGAAATGGTTCCTTCACGAACAAACGACTGAGCTGATTCAATGGGCTGAATAGCTTAATTACGCTCCTTCATTGCATGGCGTTATGATTCAATATATAACAACATTGATATATGGAACACAATCAGCTCCAATATGAAAAAAATGTATATGTTGTATTCTTGGTTCAAGCATGGATTAAACAACTGGAATCCTGCCATTAATTGAAAAATTCTCAAATCTTGCTTCATTCATTGGGCATACGTCCTTGAACTGAAGTAACATATCAGCTATCAGCGAGCAGGAGGTACCGATTCTGATATTTAGATATTTCCCAGGTTGCCGAAATACGCAATTGAGAGAAAACTGTGCACTGTCGCCTGCTTGTCCTTTTTCAAGAGGAGTCTCATGATCAGACATAACCACACCTAGAGGGACGCAGAAACAATACCACACCCTCGCACACACACATACACATAAAAGCAGAAGCACACCCACACGCAGAAATGCAGTCAAAGTAAGATGAAGAACTACACTGATAACCAAAAATACAAAGACATGCACACACGTTCAACTCACAAACATACACACACACACACACACACGCACACACACACACGCACACACACACACACACACACACACACAATAATGCAGTCAAAATGAAATGTGGGAACATACCTACACAACGACTACAGAAACATTCCCACACCTTCACACCAAACACACAGGAATACAAACTGACTGCAGAAGGGGGCACACCTACTCACACATGCATGCGCGCACACACACACACACACACACACACACACACCTGCCTCTGGAGATCTCCCAGATGCTTTGCTGATTCATTCAGTGAAGAATTTAAGTGACCAGCTGATGCACAGCATTCCTGAACTTCGTTCTGAACTTGGGCAATGTCGCTACATAAAATAATGTGTTTGTGCTGCAACTGAAATCCTTCAGCATTTCTGCAATGCACGTAAAAACGATGAGAGGAGTGTAACTCCAACGATATGTTCCTTTAATGATCTCGTATGAGACCGTTGCACCGTGCACTACCCACAAAATTATGAAGCTGATGGATATGGTGAAGAGGGAAATCACTGAATTCCTCCGGCTCTCCATCTCTGCGTCTTTGTGACTCTCTCCCTTCCTCTGACCCCTCAGGCTCTTGCGGACTCGACTGGCCACTAAAATGTACCTGACCGTCAGCGTGTTCATCAACAGAATTAACACGAATGGGATTAAAGGAGTTAAAATGATATCAAGCCACTTAAACCCCAGCCACCTTGGATCAGTAGAATAACTTGACCTTGTTTGACAGTACCACAGAACATTGTCAATTATCCATCTCGATTCAAACCGAAAATAGAAAGGAATGTTTTTTGAACAGACCAGAATACCAGTTGCAGCCAGGGCCACAGCCAAGGTTTTCTCTGTCCAATATTTTCTCTTCATTTTCATGCAGCAAATGGCCACAAAACGATCGAAGGAGAAAAGGACAGTGAACCAGACTGAACAGTCTGTGGCTGCACGAGCCAGGGCAAAGACAGCGCTGCACACAGGGGTGAGATCCAGGAAACATCTTGGGAAGTAGAAATTATTGAGTTCCCACAGTATGATCTTTGTGAGAATGAACAGTATATCCGATGATTCCATAGCCAACAGGCAGCGCGTTGTGCATTTAGAGAGACCGCAATTCCCACGTGTGAGGAACAGAATCACCAGATAATTAACTGAAAATGATAGAAGATAAAACGCAAATCAGAAATTAATGATCAAATGTTCTCCCATCGACCAGAGAGCAATGGAAGTTCTTAGCACCCAACTGCGTCAGTTGGGAGGTTTCCAATGTCAAGTTTGAACAGGACAGCTCCAGTGGCCTGACCCATTTAGAAACTGTTCACCCCTGGGTTTGACGAAGTGTGGGCAGGCAATCAGCAGATGACAGGGTGGCATAATTTTTACGATGAAAGGGAAGAGGTTGCGAGGGGACCTGTGAAAAAGGTTTTCACCCAGAGAGTGGTAAGGGTTCTGGTAAATCAGTGCCTGGGAGGGTCGAGGAAGCAGGAAACTTCACCAACTTTAAAAACTACCTGGATAAACACGTGAGGCATCATAACATTCGAGACTACGAGACTAGTGCTAGAGGCTGGGGTAAATGTTAATTTTGTATCGCTTTGACAGCACAAACTGGATGGAACGCAATGCATCTTCTGGTTCTCTCATTGTAAGAATTCCTTCTGGGAAGGAGGTTGGAACAAGAATCATTTCAATGAAATTAATGAAATGTATTAGAATGCTGAAAACATGAGGCAGAATCAGACATAACTGGCAAAAGCCAACAGGAATAACAGCATCTTTGGGGAGAGAAACAGAGTGAATGGAATCATTGTTCATCAGAACATCTTCATCTGAATATGGGCCACTAAACTCAAGTATCATCGCAGGTTTCTCCCCGCACAAGACCCTATCATTGCAACCAAAAGACGGGAATTCATTTCTAAAAGGGAATTGAGAATTAAAGTGTTGATATTCACATACTATGGAACAAATGATCCATAGTAGGTGGATATAGGCGTATAGTTGGAGTCATTAAGATGTACAACACAGAAACAGGCCCTTTAGCTCAAATTATCCATGCTGACCAGTTATCCGAAATTAATTGATTCCCATTTTCCCCATAGGTCTCTAAATCCTTTGTATTAATTTACCCATCCAGATATCTTTTAAATTTTGCATTTGCAGCAGCCATCATAATTTTCTCTGGCAGGTCATTCCATCCACATGCTACTCGTTGCATGAAAAAGTTGCCCAATACTTTTCTTTAAAATGTTTCTCCACTCACCCTAAACCTATCCGGTCTAGTTTTGGACTCCCCAAAACCAAGGAAAGGAAATGTCTATTTACCCTGTCCATCCCCCTTATAATTTGATAAAGCTTCACAAGGTCCCTCCTCAGCCTTTTATACTCCACGGAGAAAAGCGTCAGCCTGTTCAGCTTCTCACTATACCTCAAGTACTCTACCGCTGGAAAGCTCTTTATAAATCATTTCTGAACTCTTTCAAGTTTCAAGACATCCTTCCTTCTGGAGGGAGATAAGAAAGAAAACAATTCTTTGTATTGTATATCAAATGTTCAAATTTTGCTTGTACATTCAGTCAGCAAATAATCCAAATCGGGTAATGTAACTTTTTTTTATTGCGTTCTCTGCACTATCTGACTCAAATAGTTTTGGAATGTGTTTATTAATATTTATCAATAAAGTCCTCAATGCAAAACAAAACAGACTGTTCACTACTGCTAGTCCTGAATGTGACAGCTCTAATCCATTGATTAACAAAATGCAATATGATAAACATCCCATCTCTCTGACTCTGTGTTGTTCTGATTAAGTTAGGGCAATTAACATTTGAAGTGATAATCCAAATAATCAGCAGTTCATAGACGGTACAAGATTTCACAATACCTTCCTAAAAAAATCCTTCATATTTGTTATAGGAATAACTAAACCAAGTAAGCAATATTAACCTAATGAATTGAAGAATCCTTATGTCCGAACCTTAGTCAATAATTTTCCTCCCCATAAAAACTTGCTTTATGCATTGTGAAAATTATGAAGCTACAAACACTTCTTCAAGGAACAACTGGAAGATAGCCACAGCAATCAGGAATTCACTTTACCAATCCGTAGTGTTCCAGTGGTGGAAATGGACAACACAGAAACAGGCTAGTTAAGCAACAAAACAAATTCACTTTTACACTCCTCAGTCTTTCTGTAATCCCACAGAAATGCACGAATCTTCTGGCACTGAAAGAGGTCACTAATACCTGCATCAACTGAATAAACTAGCTGCCTGATCTGATCCCACTTTCCAGCAACTGATCCACAGTGTCGAGGGATCTACACTTCACGTGCAGATCCGAGTTCCCTGCAAATCAGTCAAGGTTGGTCACCCCAAGCTACCACCAAAACTGGGCAGTGAATTCCAGTAGCACCATCATCTTCTGAATGAAATGGTAGGTCTCATGTTCTCGATCATCCTCCTGTCAATTTTTCTCATTCTGTGTCTGCTTGTAAATGGTCCAACATGGAGACAACTCTCCATCGAAGAACCTGTTTAATTTGTCCTTCTCAATCACGTCAAATATCATTTGCCTCTGTTTAGGGGAAATGACACTACAATTCTCGTAAATGTTTTCTAAACACTCCGCAGTGCAATCCTGTCCTCACTGCTTGGTAATGACGAGTACTGCACACAAAATCACAGCTGTAAGCCACCCAGTGTTACATGCAGTTTCTGCATTGTAGATCTGGCAGGTGGTGAGGGAATTTTTTTGGGTTGTCTGTGTGAGTGAGAGGGTAATAACTTTGGGAGGGATAATATGGAATTCATTCTCAGTGTGGATGTCTGATCAGGGTCTGGGCATATATTGGACCTTGACGGATATAGTTAGGGATTATCTATTTAAAGAGTGGGGTTAGTTTATCAGTTCCTCAGGAGTTAGTCTGTGTTTAATAGCATCACGTCTGTTCTGACACCAGCTGATTAATTACAGAGGAAACCACAACCTGGACAGAAATCCAGCTTGTTGGGGGATAACCTTATTTGTTTTGATTTAACAAAGTGATCTTTTGTTGAATCGCAAACACAATGCTGCAAATATTGTTTCCACAAAAACCCAGAAGTTTATTGCAAAATAAATGTCGATAAAATAGAACAAATCAAACTACGTACTTGTAACACAGATTCAAAGGCAATGAATATGCAGGGAATGCATATTACTCATTGACTGCAAAACAATCTATAAATGAAACAAAAGGACACGACTTTTATACATTAGGCAAAACATGACTCGCAGTGTCGTTCCAAAGAAAACAACTCTCATGTAATATTCACACCAGATTCCCTGTTTCTCTCATTTTGTGAAATGACTTGTGCCTGCCACTGCTAAAGTGGAATGCAGTAAATTCCTTCATGGAGCTACCGCACACTTGAGTGTCAATATACTCTGTTTTGAAATAACACTTCATGGCTTCTTCTTGTCCAAGATTTCTGTGTGGGACCAACACAACATGGTCATTCCAAGGCAATGTAATTTACTAAAACTCTCATTTACATCGCATGAGTACGGGTCTATTCATCCACTCAGTTCCAGGGTCTTACCGGAACAAAAAGAAATGACAAAAACGACTGAAGGGAAAGTAAAGCTTACTCAGTTAAGGGTTTCTGCAAATTACAGAACTCACCAACAAATCTTTCAGGCTCCATTAATACCATGCTGGGCTGCAAGCATCAAAAATAAACAAAGATTCACTCATGCACAAAGCCATTCAGCCTGTAGCCAAACCTCAAAAGCAATATTTAAAACAAATTTCTATGATTAGAAAAGTAACTCCAAGTTAACCATTAACTTCAGATGTACAGAGAAGGGCCCCACTGCTTATTCACTCAAAAAAAAACAAACACAAGCTAAACGATTTTGCTCTCTCGACGTAAAAATACCACCGCTTATATTTTCCAAAGTGAGTCCCTTTCTTAATTCCACCGAAACTCTCCGTAGGGTCCGATTGAAAATGAGATTTCTGGAAGGTTCCCAGAAGAAATAAGCAATTTCCCAAGCGAGCCCTGCGGAATCTGCGATGATGGGGTTTCCACGGAGTGCCTTTAGTCTGAGACTAAATTACTGATGCTCTACCACTGTGTGATGTTTGGGCACAACACGCCCATGCATCAGTGCCAGTGGCAGAGTGAACACGCAGAGAATCCTCACACAGATTCACACAACTTCAATGGTGCCAGGCACTTACCAGGAATTGTTACAATTGGAAGGATCATGTAAAATATTCTCCGCACGTGATGAATTGAGAACGTCATATTCTACCTGAATTTCTTTGTGCAGGCAATTGCTCTGCAGTCAATACCGAGGTGTCATAACTTCAAAGCCTTTCATTTATATCTGCTGGCATCGCCAGGGGGACTGTTACATTACAATGTGGTTCAATTCATTTGTTTAAGCATTTGAACAAACAGGTGACAGCAGTGAATTAACTCCCAGTTGTCAAAGATTACTTTTAGAACTGAGTAATATTAGATGATACAAATCTCAGTCAAAGGCAAACATTAGAAAATGCATGTTGAATAAAATCATAGAATCCTTACAATGTGGAAGCAGATCAATGGGCCCATATTTAATCAATGGGCCCACACCAACCCTGCAAAGTGTATCCCACCTAGACTTACCCGCTGTCCCAGTGAGGTGGCATGTCTGACCACTGAGCCACTGTGGGGAGAAAATGAGGTCTGCAGATGCTGAAGTACCAGAGCTGAAAATGTGTTGCTGGAAAAGCGCAGCAGGTCAGGCAGCATCCAAGGAACAGGAAATTCGACATTTCAGGCATAAGCACTTCATCAGGAATCTTCATTCCTGATGAAGGGCTTATGCCCGAAACGTTGAATTTCCTGTTACTTGGATGCTGCCTGACCTGCTGCGCTTTTCCAGCAACACATTTTCAGCACTGAGTCACTGTGCCAACCTATATAATAGCACTGACACCCCAACACCATCTATCCAACTTTGAAATCTCGTTTTATTTCAAAGTCATCCCTCCCTTTCCTTGATCTATTTGGAAATTGAATTCCGGTTTTTGACTTTCTCTCTGACAAATGTTCTCCTCAAAACTGGGATGTGGCTTCCCTGGTTATCAACGGCTGATCTGCAAAGGGATGATGGTTAGATAATGGAGACGAAACATTTTTGGTTTTAATAAATCCCACATCGCAATGGAATTCCTCACCTTGCATGCATACAGCATCTGAATCAAATATAACTTCTCCAATTAAGGTAAAGATTGAAAGAAGTAAAATAAGTCACTGAAAAATACTCTCAACAGTTACATTAGCTCCAATCAATACAGATCTATTGAAAACTTCATGCATCTCAGACCCTTCTAAATTTGAGGAATTCAACCCTGGGATTCGAACATTTCACTCCCTCATCATTGAACGCTTGCTGTTCAGGTATCGTCCTGACTCCCAATCGATGCTGCACTCAAATGGACATGGACTCTCACTCCCCAGTGTGTTTTCTTTCGTTTTACCTATTTGTTTTCACGTTGAACGCGTGTACTGTACCTTTAAGAGAGAGTGAAGGCTGTTTTGGCAGTGAGAGTTTGAAGACAACTGTCATGTGACTGACCAGCAGTCTCAGAGTGTCCTGGAAAATTTAAAATATGTAACATTTGGCTGCTTTGTTCACAGCAGTTTAAATTTCACCAATCAGTTCAAACTATGCCCCACAATACTAAAATACAACCAGTATTTGAATTTTCATGTTTTGACAACACTGAACCAATAAGAGAATCTGATCTTTTGGAACACACAAAGAAAACAGACATTGTGAAAGTCAGAGTGATAGCGAAAAACTGCCATCTAGAGAGAAACTGTGATCCAAAACGCTCGCTTTCAATGGCACTTTTTTCACATGAAACATCTTTGCAGCAAAAGCCTGAAGGCAACACAGGGAGATCTGTTGAAAGAATACAGACACTGACGATTACAGACGCTGCCTGGTTTTGAAAGATAAGTTGCCGTAATTTTCATTGGATTTTTTTTGTGGATCAGTACATTGTCATAGAATGAGAGGGAGGTAACAAGCTTTAAAGAGAAAGGAGGTTTAGAGTTGGAAATCATTGTTGTTTAATGTTCACTTTCAGCGCTAAAGAATAAATTGATACTTTTTATCTTTAAGTCATGGAGGTGAGTTTGTTGTTACTCATACTTTAGCAGATGACGAGGCGGGGCGAGACTACAGTGTGGAGAAAGACACCAGTAATTACTCGAATGTTTCTGAATCAGATTTTTAAGTCATCAATCCCCGCAATTTCGAATAATTAATTACCAGACACCATCGTAAATCTTAAACAAAAGAGTAACTATTTATTAAATGAACAATAATTTCAGCACAGAGAATATTGAACGACAAAGCAATTTAATTAATGTCTGGTTCCACCCTAACAGGCAATGTTGTCCTGAAGGTGCAATTACATTTCAATGACTGCCGTCTGTTTCGACATAGGGTACCTTCCAGACTTGCTGGAACCTATTCTCATGTTTGTGGGATTTCATTAACAGCCAACTTCTGCTATCTGCTTGAACGCGATGCTCGTCTCGGTGGTCTCTCTTTGTATAAAAATCAAGATTGATCCTACGATTAGCCTCTGGTCCTGGCCTTGCAAACAAACAAACATATCTAGTTTAGTCTGGTCCTTTTGCCACAAGCTGTCTTAAAGGCCACAAGTTATTTTCGGACAGAAGTTTACAGTTCACACCAGATTCAATGAAAAAAAAAAGTCAGTGAAGGTGCTATCACCTGTGTTCCTCATTGTTTTGGGTATGTTATTCATGTTTTCCTTTGTGATGTCTGGATGGGTATATGAACAGGAGTGGTTTCGAGGGATATCGGCCAAATGGGACTACAATAATTTACAATATCTCATCGGCATCGATGTGTTATACAGAGTTGTTCCTGTGCTGTACATGTCTAAGATTCCATGACACAAAGTCTGAATTTAGTTTCACAGCCGTTTCATTTCTCCCCATTGTACGTTTCTCCATTTCTGACTATCAGGGAATTATGTTGGTTTTCACCAATTTTGTTTTCTTTGAACACTGATAGAACCTTATCCAGAAACGTTTACTTTGATATGATCTCTGCCGGCTTACTCTCATACTCCATTCTACACCTTCTTAATCAAACTCTTGGTCCTCATTTGCTGACTTCTAAAGTGTTCCCAATTGTCAGGGCTGTATTTGTTTCTTCTAAATGTTTTGCATCCATTACTACCTCTAACTTCCCTCGTCAACCAGCTTTTGGCCACTGTTCTGTTTGCACTCTGGCTCCATACAGGAATAGACAATTGCGGAAGTTGAACACTCTTGTCGTTCATGGTAAAGACATTGGGTTTGAATATAGAAATAGGGAGATAAGGAAGTATTCACAGGACAATGTCGAGCAGTCAGATTGGCATCAGGAAAATGAAATCATGTCTGACTAATTTATAGGGTTTTTCTGAAGAAATCTCAACTGGAGTGGATGGGGGTCCTAGCAAATATGTTTAATTTGGACTCCAGAGAATATTGTAAAAGGTACCTCACAAACGTTAAATCAGAAGATTAAAGCTAACGATGTTTGAGATAGTACATCAGTGTGGATATGGATATGAATAATGGACATGAAAGAGTGAGGGGGATAAATGAATCTGTTACAGGTTGGCAATTCATGATCATTAGGGTTTCACAGGGCAAACAGCTGTTTACAAGATATTTATGACCTGGAGGAAGGAAATGGATCTACTGTAGGCATGTTTGCAGACGACAGACAATAGGTGGAGTGAAAGGTTGCAAGAGGATTACCAACAGTCACAGAGAGATATTGGCAGGTTAAGCAAATGTGTAAAAAGATTGCAAATGAATACAATGTGGGAAAATGCAAATTAGGTCCCTATTAAATGAATCAATTCTCTCTTTGAACGGCTGCCCTTTTAG
Source organism: Hemiscyllium ocellatum (assembly GCF_020745735.1). NCBI lineage: Eukaryota > Metazoa > Chordata > Chondrichthyes > Orectolobiformes > Hemiscylliidae > Hemiscyllium > Hemiscyllium ocellatum. The sequence goes on along the minus strand of NC_083440.1, from coordinate 16,416,158 downwards.
TTTTGGACTCCCCTACCCTAGGGAAAAGACTTTGGCTTTTTACTCTATCCATCCCACTGACGATTTTATAAATTTCTATAAGGTCACAACTGAGCCTCTGAGATACAGAGAAAATAGCCCCAGCCTGTTCAGCCTCTCCCTAGAGTTCATGCAGCAACCTCGAGCTGAACAGATGGAATAGAGAGGAAGAGGAAATGAAGGAGGCAGTGGGAGTGCATACCACTGAGAAACAATTGAAAAAGGGAAACACATTGGCTGCCTCCTCCCCACCCTGTTCAACAGTAAAACAGAAAGAGATAGCTGTGTGATGGACACTCACGCATCACCTCAGAAGATGAAGATGTGTGGAGGGATGGCCACCAACAAATAAAGACACACAGCATCATGAAAAAGAAGGAGAGGATTACACTCCAAATCCAGAAGCATCAGGTGTCCCGAGGGACCCGATGAAGCCCAACCACCAGCATCATGATCCAGGTTGTTCCCACCGCAACGCAGATACAGGAAACTGGGAGCTAGGATGCTCCGAATCCGGAGGAGAGCACGGCTGTCCCTCTGTCTGACTCAGAGTCGGATTATACGCAGCTTCATTCTTGTCCAGGTGACACTGGCACAGAGCAGCCGCCCCAGGAGACAGCTACCTCAGTGCAGACAGTTTCAGAACTAACACCCCCACACCACCTGGATACAGAAAGTCCTCCAGGGGCCACAGCCCCACCCCGAGAGACAACTACATCAGTGCGGAGTGTCTGAGCATTCACCCACACATGATAGGGATGCAGGTAAGCCCCGTGACTACAGCACCTCCCCCAGAGATAGCTACCTCAGTGCAGACTCCAACATTTGCCCACACACCAAGGGAATACAGGGAGCTCCCCGGTGAAAAGAGCACCACCCCGTGAGATATCTGTCTCAGTGCGGAGACTGTCTGAATGTACGATCACATACCACTGGGATGCAACGAGTCCCCTGGTGACCAGACCGTGGGTGAACAGAGTTTGGGTCTCTTGGTAATTCTATATACTCCCAACATGGAGTTTGAAATTGCCGGTTTGACCTGGCCAACTTGAAGGTGGACCTCCTGTTTCTGCAGGAGTGTAGGATTCACCACCACACCAGCTCCAGGAAAGTGTCAAGCTGATTGGTCCACAGGCCTTCAGTCTGGTCGGGGGAACACAATAACGTTCCTTTGGACATGCATTCTGCTGTGAGATGGCAACTTCACCATCTCCGAGGTGATGGAGGCACTGGTAATGGGGCTCCTCCTTGTTACAGAGGCTTCAGACAGCAGCTTGCACTGCTGCTGGCGATGCCCAGGCCAGTCATTCTGGACAGAGACTTCAACTGCATCATTGATGCAGATGGATGATGCTGACAAAGAACCAGATACTATGGGCAGATTCCTAATGCACAAGGTTAAATGAGCATGATATCTTCAGCCCCCCGCTAAAGATGGAGCATAGCTTGGATACACCTGGTCTTGCCCAGCCGAATTTATCTGCTCAAGGATAGATGTCCTGTTTGCATCCGGCATATTCTCCCTCAGGGTCAAGATTAGAGTGGTGCTGAAAAGCACAGCGCGTCAGGCAGCATCTGACGTTTCGGGCAGGAGGCTTTCATCAGGATTCCTGACCTGCCATGCTTTTCCAACACCACTCGAATCTCGACTCAGATCTCCAGCATCTGCATTCCTCACTTTCGCCTAGTCGATTCTAACCTTACTGCGAATCCTCTTGCCAGGATGTCAAACTGGAAAAAGTTCTCCTCCTCTCTCTACAAAGATCTCAGTGAGTGTCTCTCTCACTGCAACAACCACCTATTATCCTCTGCCCTGAAGCAATTTCTGATGAAGGACTCCTGCCGAATCGTCGATTTTCCTTCTCCTTGGATGCTGTGATCTGCTGTGCTTTTCCAGCACCACTCTAACCTTGAGTCAAATCTCCAGCGTCTGCAGTCCTCACTTTCGCAAATGTTCTCGCTCAGATTCATCCACTTCAAGGTGAAGTTCTTCTCTGGCCACTGCCACTTACTGGCCATCAAGGGGACGTGGAATCTGAACGCAAAGTTGCTAAACCCAGAAACAGTTGAGAAAAATGGGTTTCATAATTTGGAGACTGTGAAGCCTGCCTTTGAGGTTATATTAGAGTATGGGAAACAGTCAAGGGGAGCAACGAGAGGTTCTTTATCCACAAGGATGTTGAAAAGGTGGCAGAGACGGGCAAAACTGTCCAAACTCCAGAAAAGCGTGCAGAGCGTTCTCCTGTTACAGGCGATAGGGATCAATGTCACAGACGATCTCCAGAAGGTGAAGAGCCTGTCAGCCTCATTCTTACCTCAAAAGCCTTAAAGATAATCTCCAGGTGTGGAGCAGGATGAGACGTTCTCATGTTTCTTCATTCAGAACGTAAATCGAGAGAGCTCTGTGCTCCACAGCCTAAAAGAAGAAGATGGCTCAGTAATCCCAGTCTGACATCCGGAAGACCAGCAAATCGTTTTCTGCCAGACTGCATGGCATGCAGCCCACAGACTGCACAGCCTTCCCGTCATTCTTGTACTCTGTCAGGGAGTTCTTAGCTGACATCCCACAGGAGAGCCGGAACCAGCTCTGCATGAGCTGACCATGGCCCTCGAGTCCTTAGAAATGAGTAAAATTCCCTGAAGTGATGTCTTATCAGTCGAGCTGTATTCACCTCTGTGGGACTTGATCTGAGTGCGTGCAATTGTCTGCTTCGAACAGGTAGTCTGTGTGATCTCATGAGGAAAGGTATCAGAAGGAGGACATGGACGACTGATGAACCGTGCTTTACTGCTAAATACAGAATCCAGAATCCTGTCTAAGTTCATCTGTAGTGGGCTGGATGACCTGGGAGAACCTTGTGCTCCTCAGGGCTAGGATCGTCCTGTGCAGTATGGGGAGGTGGATGCCTGCCTCATCAGCCTGGACGAAGATAATGCCTTTTATAGGATATCGCACATCTCCATGTGGGAAGTGCTCTCCAAACTGGGCTTTGGTGATGGAACCTGCGAATGTATCTGACTGCTCTACATCAACATCGTTCGCACAGTCACAATAAATGGATGGGAATCACAAAGATTCCTTATCAGATTTAAAGTCAGGCAGTGCTGCTCACTCTCTTCTTTTCTGTTTCACTGTTGCACGAGAGGACAGTGAATAATTGTTGTCATTTTCTTATTCTTTAACTAATGGCTATGCACTGACGACATTTTCAGTGAGATTGCAAAATCCGTCATTGCCCATTTATGCATCAATTCTTTGTTGTTCTCTTTATTTACATTTAGGACCTGTGTTTCGGAATCAATTTCCTCATTCTCCACCTTTCAAACAACGAGGATTCTGAGATCACTGTTCCCAAAACAATAATACTACCTCATGGCGTTCATAATTTTTAAAGAAATAATGAAAAATTGCTCCCTGCTTGCATTTGTGCTCTTGTATTGACTCAATGCTGCAAGATGTGACAAATTAGAATCACTACAGTGTGGAAACAGGCCCTTCAGCCCAACATGTCCATACCAACCATACAAAAATCATCACACCCAAATCCATTCCACAAGCTAATGCAAACAACCTAGTGCCCCTGAACACATTGGGCAACTTAGCATGGCCAATTCAACTGACTTGCACACCTTTGGATTGTGGAAAGAAGCATGAACCAACCCGCACAGACACAGGGAGAACGTGCAAACCCCTCACAGGTAGTACCTGAGGCTGGGTCCCAGGTGCTGTGAGGCAGCAAACAATGGAACTACCACACCACCCTGGAAATAGCCATTTCAATGTGCCATGTGGCTTTAAGGGTCTTGACTGATTATAAGCAGCTCCTGATTTTGGTATGTTCTTCCAATCTGTTTCTGAGCAAATGCCTCACGCATCATCGCAAATAATAAATAATAATGGTGAGCTGTCAGCAGTAACTGTATCACTTAATGCATATGTTGTTAAGGATCTCCCAAAAATTAAAAAAAAATGTTCCCGAAAGAATCCTGTTCCCAAATCTGTGAGACAGGTGAGTGAATTGTTTGATGTGGAAGGCCAGGCTTCTGAAGCAGAACATCTTTCCAGATCCAGAACGGGTTTCTGTCTTTTCCCCTTTCACTCACAGATTGTCTACTTCCTGTGCCCAGCTTCACATCCCTGATAACTCAGTTTGATCCCAGGTCCCCAACACTCTGACAGATTTGATCTGATATTTCATAATATCTCCCCAGAAGAGTAGCAATCCCCATCCAGGTAAACAGAAAGCCACGTTTCCAATGTATTCAGATTGTGCCAGTGCCCAGCACCTGACTACCTGATAATGATATACTTTTTCCTGCTCTCTGTTTTCTCTCCTTTATCTTTTCGCACCAAGTCCTATTTCCCCATCACTACAAGCCTCAAAGACAGGACTAACTCCCGAACAAACATTTCTGGAATTTTATATTTCTGTACCCGTGTATGTGCAAATCCCTCCCTGACCTCACCTCTCCACCTCCCTTCGAATAGTGTCATCGCATCTTCACTCAGATGTTTTAGGTTTCTTCACTAGACACGTGCAGTACACTGCAGGTTACATTTACGCCTATCTGCTGCTGCATATACCGTGTGTTTGTGTCAGAGTCAGATCGCAGACATCTCCAGGACAGTCTCGTCATGGTTTGACGATCTGTATCGATTTGAGTTTATGTAACATTTGAGGGCAATTTTCAGTGAATATTTTACTTGTTTCAAGCATTGCCTTCATTGAAGTTGTAACCATGCAAGGTGAGGAAATCTATTGCGATGTTGGATTTGTAAAAACCTGCATCGTGTTATCTCCATTAACGAACAATCACCCCATCACAGAACAGCCGCTGATAACCAGGGAAGCCACATTCCAATGTTGATGAGAGAGATCGCAGAGAGATACTCAACAGTCGGAATTTAATTTCCAAATGGTCCAAGGCAAGGGAGCGATGACCTGAACTAAAAGGAGATTGTAAAGTGGGCTGGATTGTGTTGCTTTGTCAATGTTGACATATAGGGTGGCACTCTGCTGCCTCACAGTGTCAGGGGATGGGTCTGAGTGAGATCCTTTGGAGGGTCAGAGTAGCCTCGATAGGCCTTCTTACATGCTGTAGTGATGTTTTCAACTTACTCAATACGTATTTTACAATATTTGCCATTGAGCAATTGAGATTTTAACCAATAAACCTCAGTTCTAAAAGTACTCTGTCACAACTGGGAGTTAACTCACCATCGTCACCTGCTTGATCAATTTTTTTAAAAATGAATCTAACCACATTGTCATGTAACAGTCCCCCAGGTGATGTCCGCAGGTATTAATGAAAGACTTTGAGACTTTATAATCTCAGCAGTGAGTATCGAGTGATTGCCTGCACAAAGAGATTCAGGCATAAAATAGTGTTTTATATTAATCGTGTGCAGAAAATGTTTTACATGACCCTTCCGATTGTAGCAATTCCTGGTAAGTGGCTTTCATGATTGAATGGATGTGAATCGGTCTGAGGAGTCTCTGCAGTTTCACTCTACCACTGACAATGATACATGAGCATTCTGGATCAGAAACATCGATTTCGCTGCACTTTGGATGCTGCCTGAAACTGCTGTGCTCTTCCAGCACCACTGATCCAGAATCTGGTTTCCAGCATCTGCAGTCATTGTTTTTACCTACCTCATACATGTGCATGTTGAGGCTACCTTCACACAAGGGCGAGTGAATGGTGACTTAGTCTCAGATTTCAAGGACCGTGCAGAATCCCCATTACAGCGGATACCGAAGGAAGTGCCTGGGAATTTGAACTTTCTTCTACATAACTTTTCAGCTCTTCTCGGAAATTTCGGGAAATATCCCTTTCAGTTAGAGACTGCGTAGAGTTTCGATGGAATTAAGCAAAGTCATCACTTCAAAAAATTGAAACGATGGTACTTGATGTATAGAGTGCCATAACATTGAGTTTAAGTTCGGGTTTGGTTTTTGAGTAAATAAGCAACAGGCTTTTCTATACTTCTGAAGTTAGTAGTCAACTTGTAGGTATTTTTGTAATCACAGCAAATTGTACTCTAAACTGTTTTTGAAATTTGGCTGTAGTCTGAATGAATTTATATGTAAATCAACGTTTGTTTAGGTTTGATTGAAACCCATATGGTTTTAATGGAGACTCAGAGATTTGTGAGCGATGTCTGGAATCTGAGATTAAGGTAAATACCATAAGTGAGAAAAATTCAGTTTCACTATTATCATTTTTGTTATTTTTTTTAGTCCTTCTAAGATCCTGGAACTGGGCGGATGAATAGATCTGTGCTCATGAGAAGGCAATGAGAGATTTAATCAATCACCTTCCAGTGGATTGAAAAGCTCGTGTTCACTTCAGACCAGAAATGTTAGTTGAAAAACAAAGCTCTGAAGAGATTACTTAAAGCTGAGTACATTGACACTCAGCTGTGTCTTAGCTCCAGGAAGAAGTTTAATGGAGTTCCAATTTAATAGTGGGAGTCACAAGTCACTTAACATGTGTTAGATACAGGGATTCTGGTGTGAGTATTATATGAGGGGTGTTTTGTCTGAAATGGCATCGGGAGTATTGTTCTGTCCAATATATGAAAGACGTTTTCTTTCTTTTCATTTACGCATTGTTTTGAGATTAATGAGATTATAAATTTACTGCGCGTTCATTGCCTTTGAAGCTGCATCATATGTACATAGCTTGGTTTAATCTATTGTATCATCATTTCGTTTCTAATAAACTCCTGTTTTTTTTGCTGAAACTATATTTGCAGCATTGGGTATGTACAATTCAGGAAGACATCATTTCGTTAATTCAAAAGAAATAAAGTTGTAATACTACCAAGCTTGATTACCGTCTGGGGTCTGGCTTGTTCTGGGATTACATTAGCTGGTATCATAACAAAGGTGAGGCTATTAAACACAACCTCCAACTCGTGAGGAACATATTAACTAACCTCATACTTCGATCAGACATTGCCCCGACTGCACTCCTCCAGTTCAATTATATACCCTAGATCCTGACTGCGCATCCATACTGAGATATAACACCAAGTTTCCCCTCCTCAAATTACTGCCCCATCAGCCTGCACCAGGGTCAATCCATCTCCCTCTCCCCCTGCCAGACCTATAACACTGGAAGTACATGAGACTTTGGGTCACTCACAGCTGCTATTTTTTGCACACTTCTGATCACCAGGCAACAGTGAGAACAGAGTTGCAGCGAGGAGAGAACTGGAGAGTTTTACAAGAATGTTGCTACTAAGCGGAAATTACTGCTGTACTGAGGAAAGAAGGATAGATTAGGTTCATTTCCCCAGGACAGAGGAGAAAGACAGGTAATGTGATTGAGCGTCCAAGTAATTAGCACCTTGAATGGAGACCTGTCACCCTGAATGGAGGATCAGTTCCCAAGGGTGCAAGAGGCATACTGATTGATGGAAGGGTTACAGGGGACATGAGGACTAACCCTTTCATCCAGAGGGTGATCATATGTCTGGAATTCACTTCCCAGTTTCACGGGGAGGGGATGAGTCAGCTGGCAAAGTTCAACTGATTTAAAGCAAACATGAATCTGCATCTGAAGTGAAGTTATCTTCAAGAGACAATCTGCTGGAAAGTGGGATGAGAACAGGTAGATGGCTCATTCAGTCGATCCAGACGTGAATGACATCTTTCAATGCCATAACTAACCTGCGGTTGTTTGGGATTGTAGAAAGTCTGAGGAGAATTAAAGCGAATTCACTTCGTGGGCTGAATGGCCTGTCTCTCTGCTGCACATTTCCCACAGTTCTAAAGAAGTGTTGTAACACTTTGTTGTTAATGTGAATTCCAGAGGCTGTGGTTACCTTCTAGCTGCTCCTTGAAGAAATGATTTCAGTCTCGTAAGTTTTACAATGCATGAAGAGGAGGAATAATTTTAACAGAGTTTAGAACACACGAATCTATCAATTTCATCATTAGGTTAATATTGCTTGCCTTGTTTAGTTTTTCACATTATGAACTGAAGTAATTTATTCAAGAAATATTGTGAAATCACGTTCTATCCATGACCTGCTGTGCATTTGGATATATCTGTTTACATTATAATTACTCCTGACTTGACCAGAACACAACTGGGAGTCAGAGAGTTCGGAATTATACCATATTATATTTTATTATACACGAATTAGAGCAGCCACATTCAGTAACTGCAATAGTGCACTGTCTGTTTGTTTTGCATTGTGTACTTTATTCAATTCCCTTTAATGCTCCTCAGACTTTCTACAATCCCAAACAACCGCATTGGCATTGAAAGATGTCATTCACGTCAGGATCGACTGAATAAGCATCTTATTGTTCTCATCCCACTTTCCCAGCAGATTGTCAACAAGGCAATTCAAAAAAAAGTCCAGCAATGCAGAAAATGCAAGAGAAATGTTATATTTCCCTGTTTGAAATTTGTGCTCTTTGTTGACTCAATTTCCAAGTAAATTTAGAATATTTGCTAAACGTTAGAAGGAATTGTTGACTTTCCAAAACATGCCATGAGTGACTCTGTAAGTTAACAGTTCCTCACTTTATTTTCACAGAGCGAGCTTAGATCATGTTTGGTGCCTTGAATGATGAAACAAAACTTTGTCAGTTGTACTCGCATTTTCCATCTTTTGTCGTAATACAGCACCCACACCAAACCCCGGTATGCTAAGCGCAGTCGAACAAATGCTTCATAGAAGAGGAATATCAACACATTGAAACTCCATTCCCGTTTTGAAATGAATGCCTCTCCTTTGTTTGCAACAAATGGATCTTGTGCCGAGAGAAAGCTGTGATGATGTTTCGAGTCCAGTGACCCATTCTCAGATGAAGATGTTCTGATTAAGAGTGATTCTGGCCATGTTGTTTATCTTTCCAAGATGCTGTCGTACCTGCTGAGTTTAACCAGTTACTTTTGATTATGTTTCATGTTATCAACAACCACGGTTCTTTGATTGATTTGATTACAATATTTCGGTTCCCAACCTGCCTCCCAGCAGCAATTCTTGGAATCATATTCATCATCTTGAATGTTAAGGAACTTCAAGTGTTCATCTAGGTAAAGCCTGAAGCACTGAAATACAAGATACCCCTCACTCTCGGGTTGAATGCTTTTTCCACCAATCCCCTAGAAACTGTTTACCTTTCACTTTTAAAATTATGCCCCTTCTCATCTTGTCAATTGCCTCTGCCCAATTAGTTAAAGCCAGGAGTGATCACCTTTGAAGCGAGTAGGTTTCAGGCTTGTAGCTGTTGTGTTTAAACGTGACATCTGCACCCTCCCTCCTGACCTAGTTAGGTGGTAACATCTTCCATTGCCCTCTGGGCAGAGCGGAGATTGTTTGATCAGTAATTTCCAATTTCCATTTTACCTTCTATCTCTTCCAGTCCATTTCCTGGCAATTCTGGTTCCCTCATGGGGAAAGTGCAGCCTCTCTAAATGCATAATTTGCTGCCTGTTGGCTGTGGCAACGTCGGATCTACTTTTCATTGTGGCAACTCAACCACTTTAAACTTTCGAAGGGTTTTCCTGGACATCACGTCTGTGTGCAGCGCTATATTTATTCTGGTCAGAGCAGCCACAGCATGTTCCATCTGGTTCACTGTCCTTTTCTCCTTTGATCATTTTGTGGTCATTTGCTACCTGAATCTGAAGAGAAAATATTGGACACAGAAAGTCTCTGCTGCATTTCCAGCTATTACTGGCATTTTGTTCTGTTCAAAAAATATTCGCTTCTATTTTCATGTTCAAGCTAGGAGGACAGTTGAGAATGTTCCATGGCACTGAGATATAAACTCAAGTTATTTTACTGATCCATGGTGGTTGGGGTTTAAATGTTTTGATATCATTTTAACCTCTTTCATCCTATTTCTGTTCATTGTTTTGATGAACATTCTGACGGTCAGGCACATTTTGGTGGCCAGTCGAGTCCAAAAGATGTTGAGGGTCAGAGGAAGGGAGAGAGACACAAGGACACACAGACGCAGAGCCGAAGGAAGCCGATTTCCCTCTTCACTGTATCTATCAGCTTCATACTTGTGGTCAGTGAACGGTGCAAACATTTTATTCTTTAACTTCAAAGGGACAAATGGGGGTGTGTGGGGGAAGTACAGATTTCTAGGCGTTTTTTATGTACATCGGAGAAATGCTGAAAGATTTCAGCTGCAGCACAAACACATTATTTTATGCAGTGACTCTGCCCAAGTTCAGAGCGAAGTTCAGGAATGCAGTACACCAACTGGTCACGTAAATTCTTCACTCAATGACTCAGCAAAACAACTGAGAGAGAGCCAGCGGCAGCCGCAGTGTTCCCAGTGTAGGAATTGTATATGTACGGCCAAGAACCCATCAGAACCATTGCATACGTCTGAGGAAAAACACGCAGTGGTGGATGGGGATGGATGAAACAGGATGGGTTACCATTCACCACAATCAGGAACACACTACTATCCCTGATTAACTGGCAGATTGATAGACAAAGGCACATACAGGTAAGGAGCAGCAGGAGGCCTTTCCGCCCGTCGTGTCTGGTCCTCCTGCCAGCCCAGAGAATTGCAGCTGCTGTTTTCTTCAATGCGTGCCTGGGGACAATCTGCTGCATGGTTCTGTCTCTGCCTGATCATGAGACTCCCTCTCCTGAATAAATCGCAAATGAGCGGTTCAGCAGGTCACGATGCACAGATTGATTTCAATGGTATTTTTCTGGCAACCTGGGAAATATCGAAATATCAATATCTGTACCTCCTGCACCCTGATAGCTGACCTGTGACTTCAATTCAATGACCTCAGCCCAATTAACGAAAGAAGACAGAGTAATATTCAGTGAAAGGCAGGATTCGATTTATTTTATCCATGTTTGAACCAAGGATGCAACAAATAATGTTTTTTAATGTTGAAGCTGTTTGTGTCCACACATAAATTTCGTTACTTCTTGGATCATGAGGTGATAAAATGTAGGTGCTGAATTAGGCCGTTTCGCCCATTGGGTCAGCTCTGCCATTTCATCATGAATTTTTCAATTCTATTCTTCTGCCACCTCCCCATAACTTCTGATTCACTTGCCAATCAGGAACCTATATACCTCTAGTGTTAATTTATTTGTTATGGACCAGGCCAGACGCTCTCAAAACATTTCAAAATGGAGGCCCAGATCCTAACATTTCGATTTGTTTTGAGCAGGTTGAAAGTGGATATCCCAGGAGTGATGGAGCTGTTCAACCTTCCTCAATTTTATTGAAAACAGGATTTCTTCACAGATTACCAAATAAAGCACAAACGAAAGAGAATAGAAGCAAAAGAGAATAGAATGTGGAATAATTAACCTATCCGAAAACCCAACAGACTACCCCAACTTAATGATTTCTCTAAATTCCTGCAACAATCCCCATAAACACCGCTTGCCATAAGAGGTAAAATCAAATACAGGATCTTACAGGAGAGATATCAAAGAGAGATTCAGCATGAAACAACTTCTTCCATGCAGATGTTACTTTGAACAACAGTCTAAAAAACCTCACAGCTTGCTACCACCAAACAAATCTAAATCTGACTGAGCTGAGGGAATTGACCACTCCCCTTTTATTGGAGAAATTGTTTTTACACTTGAAAGCCATTTGCCTGCGGCACTATCTGTTAGCTACAATTACATTGGCCCTCCAACCCATATAAACTAGACATCCCAGAAGCGCTGCATTTACAAACCTTCTAAAAAAAAACCCAAGGGCATCAAAACCTGAGTAAAGGAGCAGCATCATCACACACTCAATGTCCTGGCCTCTACAGCCCTCTAATGATGTCCTTAGATTAGCCATCCTTTGGCTCAAGAAATTAATCCTCATCTCAATTCCAAAGCTCGTCCCTTCGCTCTGAGGCTGTGCCTTCAGGTTGTACTCTCTGCTACATGTGGGAAAGTTACAAGCAGAAACTGAAATGGGGGGATGCTTCGCAAAAGGAAGTACAATGCTGATCTGAGGTTGTGAATGACAGTCTACAGGACTGCTTGGAAATGGTGGACTGGACCGTGTTCAAGTATTAAGAAGAAAACCTGGATGTCTAACCACCATCACGGACATTACTCGCAAATGCGTGGAAGACTGCATACTGAATGAGTCAATCTGAGTGTTCCCCAAGTGTGACCTTGTGTGAACCAGGAAATCCATTCCTGACTGAACACCAGACAGGCAAGATTCAAGTGGGAAGAGCCAGATGTAAATAGGGAATCCAAATCTGATCTTCACAGGGCCAACAGGGATGCTAAGAGGGAGTACCAGACATGAGGGGCCCGCACCTACTAAACAGATCCCGCCAAGTATGTTAAGGACTAAAGAACATTACTGGATGAAAAATACAACAGAGAAAGGTAGCAGACGAAGACGTATCCCTCCCTGAGGCGCTCAATCTTTTCTCTGCTCGGTTTGAGCAGAATGCCGCAGTCATGCCTGCCCCAACAGCCCCAGACACACCTGTTCCTTCGGTCACTGCACATGTCAAAACAGTTTTACTGAGAGGTACCACAAGGAAAGCGATGGGCCTGGATGGAGTCCCTGGCCATGTGCCTAGATCCTGTGCAACTGTTGGAGGAATTCACCACCATCTTCGACCTCTCCCTCTAACAAGGTGAAGTCCCCATCTCCTTCAAGAAGGCCACCACCATCCCTGTACTTAAGAAAGCACATGCAATGTCACAACTCGCCTTCCCACGCATTTTGTTGTGAAATCTGCAAATGTAGCAACAGCACATTCCTGCAAGACCGTCATATACACATTATTTCATTTGATATATTGAAGCTTTTTGTGTCTGGACAAATATTGTTGTGTATTGGAGCTGATTGCATTTACATGGAATATTATTGTGCATTGAAACTTAAATATTGTTTGTATTGAAGATGTTTGAATTTATATTAAAATATTGTTGCATATTACAACTGTTCCTGTTTTTTATATAAATCCTGTTGTGTACTGTAGCTGTTCCTATTTATACATCAACACCGCATTAGTTCATGCTAAAGTTGTGCCTTTCTACTTCCCATCAGTAATACGGTATCTGATGGTGTGGGGCTGCTGCTGCGCTCCTGCAGCACTTTGGGATGGATCTGCTGTCCCAGCATTGGGCAGAGGGGTGGCAGCATTTTGCAGTGGTAGTTGCGTTATATCGGTTGTGGGAAATGATCATGTAGGGAAAACCATCTCTGGTAATCATAGAGATTAAACACACATTCTGCAATGGAGGTGAGGGTGGAGGGCAACAATTGAAGAGCAATTGGAAAAGAGAGATGGATAAATAGAGAGAGAGAGAGATGGTTACAAATTGCAATAGGGAGAGAATAATGGGGAGAGAATTAATAGACTACAGAAGGGAGTAAAGTGGAGAATAATAGGGAGAGGGTTAAATACAGGAAAGGAAGAGCATTTAATAGAAATTAATAAGGGCAGAAGTATACATGGAATAAGCGGGACAGTCCAGATTGCAGGGACACAGGAAGAGGGTTAACTCAGGGCAAGCTGCAGAGATTGTAATGAAATCAATCAGATGGATCTCATTGAATATGAGTCCCCTGATTGGGACTGTTACCCTGTTAACATCAGGGACTCATAGCTGACAGACATAAAGAGGACTGTCAGGGGTTATTCTCACTCAATGAGCTAGCTTTGTATTGGCTGGGTCAGCAGCATGTACTATCCAAGTGTGAAAGCAGAGTGACTTGATGATGGATTACCACCTTTGCAGAACTTGAAAGGATATAATACAGTATGGGAGGGAGAGAGTTGAACACAGGGGAGTTATGTAATGAGAAAAGGAAAGGGCGTTAACACTGAGTAACAGAAAAAGAAATAAATAGAGACTAATGAGGAGAACGTTGTATACAGCATAGCAGGTACAGGGTTAAATGCAGAGGAACAGAAATGGTTACGTTGAGAGTGGGGAGGATCAAACAAAGATCAATAGTGAGAGAGCGAATTAGAGAGTAATAGGGAGAAAGTTGAATATAGAGTCAAGATTGATGGTTGGCATGTGTGCAGTTTAAATAGACCGGATGCCATCGAGAGTAAGTGTGAGAATATAAAATTCAGAACAGCATTAAAAAGAGAGTAACAGGGAAAGGATTGAATACAAAGAAAGGGAGATGGTTAACCACAAGGAAATAGAGAAGATCAAACACAGAAAGCGATCGGGTTGAGTAAAGAATAATAGTGGAGGCTCAATTTAGAGAGAGGAGTAATTACAAGAGAGTGAAGAGTGGGGATGGAACACAGATAAAGGCTTAAATACAGAGAGAGAAACAAGTGAAAGACAGAGTAATCAGGAGAGAATTAAACACTGGGGAAGAGAGTGAATTACATACTGGGTAATAGAGATTAGTAAATAATGGGAAATAGAAAAGTGATGAAATGCAGAGCATTAGAATGTAATTGGGTTTAGATGGAGAGGAATTTTCTAAGTGGGTACGAGAAAATTTTCTGATTCAATATGTGGATGTACCTCCTTGAGAAGGTGCAAAACTTGACCTACTATAGGAACTAAGGCAGGGCAGGTCACTGAGGAGTCAGAGGAGGAGCACTTTGGCGCCAGCGACCATAATTCTATAAGTTGTAAATACTGATGGAAGAGGAGAGACCAGATATAAAAGTTGACGTTCCAAATTGGAGGAAGGCTAATTTTGATGGTATTAGGCAAGAACTTTCAAAAGCTGTTTGGGGGCAGATGTTCAGCGGTAAAGGGAAGGCTGGAAAATGGGAAACCTGCAGAAATGAGATAACAGGAGTGCAGAGAAAATATCTTCCTGTTAGGGTGAAAGGAAAGGCTGATAGGTATAGGGAATGCTGAATGACTAAAGAAATTGAGGGTTTCATTAAGAAGAAGAAGGAAGCATATGCCAGAGATAGACAAGGTAAATCGAATGAATCCTTAGAAAAGTATAAAAGCAGGAGGAGTATACTTGAGAGGGAAATCAGGAGGGCAAAAGGGGGAGATGAGATAGCTTTGACAAATATAATTCAGGAAAATCCAAAGGACTTTTACAAATACATTAAGGACAAAAGGGTAACTTAGAAGAGAATAGGGCCCCTCAAAGATGAGCAAGACGGCTTTGTGTGGAACGGCAGTAGATGGGGAAGATACTAAATGAGTATTTTGCAACAGCATCACTGTGGAAAAGGACATGAAAGATATGGAATGTAGGGAAATAGATGGTGACACCTTGAAAACATCCACATTACAGAGGAGGAAGTACTGGATGTCTTGAAACGCATAAAAGTGGATAAATCCTCAGGAGTTGAAAAGGTGTACCCGAGACCTCTGTGCAAAGCTAGGGAAGTGCTTGCTGGTCCCCTTGCTGAGAAATTTGTGTCATCAATATGCTGGAAGACTGGAAGTTGGCTGACGTGGTTCCACCCTTTCAGAAGGGAGGTAAGGACAAGCCCGTGTGCTATAGATGGTGAGCCTGACGTCGATGGTGGGCAAATTGTTGAAAGGAATCCTGAGGGGCAGGAAGTCCATGTATTTGGAAAGGCAAAGTCTGATTGGTAATAGTTGACATGCCTTTTTGTGTGTAAAATCATGCCTCACAGACTTGATTGAGTTTTTTTAAGAAATAACAAAGAGGATTGATGAGGGCAGAGTGGTGGATGTGATCTCTATGGACTTCAGTAAGGCGGTCGACAAGGTTCCCCATGGGAAACAGGTTAGCTAAGTTAGATCTCATGGAATACGGGAAAAACTAGCCATTTCGATTCAGAACTGGCTCAAAGATAGAAGTCAGAGCGTGATGTTGAAGGATTCATTTTCAGACTGGAGGTCAGTGATCAGTGGACTGCCACAAGGATTGGTGCTGGGTCAACTCTTTTTCGTCATTTATGTAACAGATTTGGATTTGGATAGAAGAGACATAGTTAGCAAGTTTGCAGATGACACCAAAATTGGAGATGTCGTTGACAGTGAAGAAGGTTACTTCAGATGACAATGGGATTTCGATCAGATTGGACAATGGGCTGAGAAGTGGTAGATGGTGTTTAATTTAGATAAATGCGAGGTGCTGCATTTTGGGAAAGGAAATTTTAGCCGGACTTTTGCAATTAATGTTAACATCTTCGGGAATGTTGCAGAAAAAAGAGAACTAGGAGTGCAGGTTCATAGCTCCTTGAATGTGAAGTTGCAGGTGGATAAGACCATGAAGAAGGCTATTGGTATGTTTTCCTTTACTGGTCAGAGTATTGAGTGCAGGACTTGGGAGGCCATGTTGCGGCCATGAAGGACATTTTTCAGCCACGTTTGGAATATTGCATGCAATTCTGGTCTCCTTCCTATCAGAAGGATGTTGTAAAACTTGGAAGGTTCAGAAAGGATGCACAGAAATATTGCCAGGGTTGGATGATTTCACCTATAGGAAGAGCTTGAATAGGCTAGAGCTGCTTTCCCTGGAGTCTGAGGAGTGGCCTTATCAAGGTTTATAAAATCATGAGGGGCATGGACAAGGTGAATATACACGGTCTCTTCTCTGGGTTGGGGGAGTCCAGAACTAGAGGGCATAGGTTTATGGTGAGATGGGACAGATATAAAAGAGACATAAGGGGCAACTTTTTCATGCAGAGTGTGGTATGTGTACAGAATGACTTGCCAGAGGAAGTGGTGGAGGCTAATACAATTGCAACATTTAAAAGGCATCTGGATGGGTGTATGAATGGGAAGGGTATAGGGGGATATCGGGCTGGTGTTGGCAGGTAGAACTAGATTCAGTTGGGACATTTGTTCGGCATGGACGAGTTTGATGGTAGGGTGTGTTTCCGTGCTGCACATCTCTATAACACTATGACTCTCGTAGAGATGATTTCCAGCTTTAGTCAATGTTAGGGGGAGGAGCATTGCCTTCAAGTGAGCTACTAACAAATGGTCTCATCCCTTCAGATTCCCAATCGTCAAAATTGAGCCTTGCTTTCACTCTGTCCGTTGACACAATTAGTTGCTTCCCAGTTGCATGGCCCGTTAGGGTCACTTCTCTCCACCTCACCAACTAGTCCTCATTCCTAATCCTGTTGTCATTGAACCTCACACAAAATCCCACTCCTCACGCCTTCTCTTTCCCACATGCCTTGGCTTTATTCAACTAGAATAGTGTGGACTGACGTAATGTCCATCTGCTGTCCTTGTCCTCAAATGAGAGGGGACGAATGGACTTCTGCTGTTCCCCTTTTTGCCATCTCAAAATGAGTTAAGTTGCCTTCTCCAATTCCTCTGTTACAGTTTCAAGAAGGGGCTTTGTTTTTATTCATTCAGGGGATGAGGGTGTCGCTGGCTAACACGAGCATTCATTGTCCATCCCTAATGGCCTAGAGGGCAGGTAAGTGTTGTGGGTTGGGGAGTCACATGTAGTACTGACCAGAGAAGAACAGCAGTTTCCCTCTCTAAAGGGTATGTTTGAACTGACAACCGGTCTTCATTAGCCATTTTAATTCCAGACTTTTATTGAATTCAAATACCACCATCTGCTGTGTCCGCGGCACCAGGACATTACCTGAGTCTCTGGATTGACAGTCCAGTGATAATTCCACTAGGCCATTGCCTCCACCTGCTGAATGGCATACTCCAGTGTAACAGGCTGGAGAAGGTGCTGAACAAAACAAAACTAACTTCGGAAACTGTAAATCAGAAACAAAAACAGAAAGTGCTGTTCATTCAATTAACTCATTGTCTGCATCAATATGCGACCTCATCCAAGTCTGACATTCTGACAACCCAGGCCATTGCGTGAGTCAAACTTCCATCGATGGACTCCATTAGACCCCTCCCAGCCTGGAGATGATCCCCTACAACCTCTTCCATCAGGCAGAAGGTACAGCACGCTGAACACACACACCAGCAGGTTCAGGAACAGCTTCTGCCCAGCTGTTATCAGACCATTGAGTAGACTCTCTTGACTCAAGTTATGCTGTTTTTTTCTTATGTTGATGTCTCTTATACACCCCCATGCAATGTAACCTGTATGCCTCTGTCAAAATATTTTGTTCTGCACATCTTTACTTAGTGTGATCTGTCTAAACTGCTCATAAACAAAGATTTTCATTGGACTTCTGTACATGTGGCAATAAATCAGTCAAATCGAATCAGATCAAACTCAGCCATGCTGATTAGATATCCTCAATTGTCCCATTTGGCCCATACACGGCCAAACCCTTCCTATTCATATCCCCATAAAGACTTCCCAAAGGAGAAGGTGAACAATACACCAGAAATGATGGGGACCAGAGGTGATAGAACCTTCACTGACTTTTTGTTATTTGTATTCTTTTAACAAAATGTGTTTCAAGCTGTCGACTGGGAACTGTTTGTGAGAATAATTTGTGACCTTTGAGACAGCTTTTGGTAAAAGGAACAGGTGAAACAGTCTTTGTTTGTTTGTGAAGCCAGGCCTTGGGGCTAATTGTCGGATGAGTCTGGATTAAAAGAGATTCTACTGACAGAGCGACCACCGGGTAGAACCAGCCGGTTATACCAGTCTATATGACATGAAGCACACAGGCAGCGCGGCCTCCCAGTTGTTCCATATGCAAACACTGCAATATATAGTCACCAAAACACTTCCATTCCATACAGAGTGAAGCACGCAAACAGATGCAGAAATACACTCATAATGTGTCACAGCAACACATCCAAAGGCAAAAACTGAGGAACATACACAGAGTGATATTCCCACAAAGGCAATGAAAGGTACCCATACACAGACATACACACAGACCCTCACACAGTGAAAGAGAAATACACAGATACACACACACACACACAATGGGAAATAATCAAAGTGCAGGTGATGGAAGGACAGGGCATTTATAGAACTGTAATGAGTCCTGTGTCAAGATATTCCTGGTGGTATCCTTGCATTTTGTGTTTTGCAAATTTACGTCCTGGGGTAAAATCAGTGAACGAATGGATCAGGAAATGATTTGAGCCAATGCGTGAACATATACTAAACTGAGATAACCAGTGTCTGACATAGTTGATGAGAGTAAAAGAGACATAAAGGGAAAGAGAGAGAGAGAGAGAGAGAGACAGCGAATGAGATAGACAAAGGGAGAAAGAGACAAAGAAAGAAGACAGACAGACAGAGTGAGTGAGACAGGAAAAGAGAGACTGAGTGAGATAGAGAAAGAGAGAGATTGACAGCAAGAAATTCAGATTGGGAGTGGGATACAGAGACAGAGAAAGAGTGGAATGGAGGGACAGAGACAAAGATACACAGAAAGAGGCAGAGGAATAGAGAGAGAGCAACATCCTTGTGATGGGAGGAGCCAGGAGCTGGGCTCAAGAAACTCTCTCAAAAATAAAGGAAAGTGAACGGAATAATAACCAACTCAGATGAGGGGATCACCAGCACTGAGAGACTTTCTCTTGTTGGAATAAAGTGTTTATTGTGAGCTGAACAGAGAGAGTCTGACAATCATCATGGTTCAGGAGGGACTGTTTCTGACCCTCCCCCTCCTCCACTGCAGGGGAAATGCAGGGACCCCTCCTGCCGGACTTTAACACTCATCCACAGGGCAGTCAGTGAAGTCCCAATGTTCCAGCTGAACCCATCACTCACAGCCAATCTGTCATTTCGAATCACTCCTGCAGCCTCTTTCCATCCTGTCCTGCCCCTGACAGTCACCTCTTGCCCCCTTACCCGCTGTCCCTTTGTCATGTCTTCAATATTGTTGAAGATGGAGGTGGACAAAATTTTCGTTCATGTTTTCAGTGGTGGGTGTGTGGGGTTGGGATATGGATGGTCCTCGGGTGCACACGGAAATGTGGATTTGATGTTACAATTGGATGAGCCACGATCTTTTGGGCTGGCAGGAAGACAGCACTCAAATGGCTGAATGGCCTCCTGCTGCTGTGTGTCCCCGTGTGTGTCAATTGTCAGTCAATCAGGGATAGCAGCGTGTTCCTGAGCGTGGTGAATGGTGACCCTTCCTTTTTCCCCAACCCCCCCATCCATCACTGGGTGTTACACTCAGATCCATGTGATTGTGCTGATGGATTCCTGTCTGTACGTATGCAACCCCTGCACTGGGAACACTATGGTTGCCTCTGGAGCTCTCTCAGTTGTTTCGCTGAGTCCTTAAGTGAAGAATTTACATGACCAGTTCTTGTACAGCATTCCTGAACTTGGACAGAGTGACTGCACACAATAATTTGTTTGTGTTGCAGCTGAAATCTTTCAGCATATCTCCGATGTACGTAAGAATGCCGAGAAAATAGTACTTCTCATGGTTTCTTCCTTTATTGTCAAAGTATAAGATGCTTGCAACTTTCACTCCCCACAGAAGTATAAAGCTGATGGATATGGTAAAGAGGGAAATCACTGACTTCTTCTGGCTCTCCATCTCTGTGTCTTTCTGACTCCCCCCCTTCCTATGACCCCTTACGGACTTGACTGGCCCCTAAAGTGTACCTGACCGTCAGAGTGTTCATCAACAGAATTAACGCAAATGGGATGAAAGGGGGTAAAATGTTACCAAACCACTGAAACCCCAGCCACCTGGGATTGGTAAATCACTTGACTTTGTTTTGCAGTACCATGGAACATTGTCAATTGTTCAGCTCGAGTGAAATCAGAAATAGAAGAGAATATTTTTAGAACAGCACAACATGCCGGTTGCATCAAGAACCACAGCCAGGGCTTTCTTTGATCTACATTTTCTATTCATTTACCGGCATCAAATGGCCACTAAATGATCAAAGGAGAAAAGGACAGTGAACCAGGCAGAACAGTCTGAGGCTGCACAAGCCAGGGCACAGATAGCTCAACACACAGGGGTGAGTTCAGGAAATACCTTGGGATGTCAAAGTATTTGAGTTGGAGCAGTGTGATGTTAGAGAGAACGAACAGTAGATCCCCTGTTGCCGTAGCTCACAGGCAGTGTCTTGTGCAGTTAGAAAGGCCGCACTGTCCCTGTGAGGGAACCGAAATCACCAGGAAATCAACTGAAAAAGACAGAAGATAAAATGGAAATTGGAAATTACAGATCAAACAATATCCGTGTCTGCCCAGAGAGAAATGGAAGATCTCAGCACCTAACTGGGTCAGGAGGGAGGGTTCAGGTGTCATGTTTAAACATGACAGCTCCAAGCCTGATCTATTTCAAAGCTCCTAACTCCTGGCTTTTACTATTTGGGCAGAGGCAATTGACAGGCGAGAACGTGGTATAATTTTTAAGGTGAAAGGTAAACAGTTTTGAGGGGATTGGAGCGAAGGGTTTTCAATCAGAGAGTGAGGATATCTCATAATTACCTGGATGAACACTTGAAGTGTCACAACATTCAAGATGATAAGTACAATGCAGAAATCTGGAACAAGTTGTGATTTAGTGCAGCTTTGAAAACACGAATTTGAAAGCGCGAAGGGCCTCTTGTTTCAGTTCTTTGATTCGAAGAATTGCTGCTAGGAAGCAGGTTGGGAACTGAAACATTGCAATCAGATTAATCAAAGAGCCGCAGATGCTGGAAACAGAAACAAAAGTAACTTGCGAAACTCAGCAGGTATGGCAGCATCTGTGGAAAGAGAAACAGGGTTCCCAGAAGCACACTTAATCAGAACATTTTCATCTGCGCATGGCTCACTGAACTCAAATCATCATCACAGCTTTCTCCCCAGACAAAATCCAAGCATTGCAAACGAAGGAGAGGCGTTCATTTCAAAAAGGGAATTGAGGGTCAAGTTGTTGCTATTCATCTACTATGGAACATTTGTTCAACTGCTCTTAGCATACCGGGGGTTTTTCTGGGTGCTATATTACAAAAAGATGAGTTGCTGCACTTGAGAAGATGCAATTATTCGATGGAAAATGTGAACAGAGCTGATGAAGTTTTGTTTCATCATTCAAGGCACCAAACACGATCGAAGCCCTCTCTGTGATGATAAAGTGAGGATCTGTTAACTTACTGAGTCCCTCGTGACATGCTTTGGAAAGTCAACAATTCCTTATAATGTTTAACAAATATTCTAATTGTGCTTTTGCATTGAGACAGCAAGGAATGCAAATTTCAAATATGGAAAGATGACCTTTTTCCTGCATTTTCTGCATTGTCTGACTTAAATAGTTTTCGAATGTGCTTGTTGATATTTTATGAATAAAGGAGAAAGTGAGGACTGCAGATGCTGGTGATCAGAGCTGAAAATGTGTTGCTGGAAAAGCGCAGCAGATCAGGCAGCATCCAAGGAGCAGGAGAATCGACGTTTCGGGCATGACCCCTTCTTCAGGAATGAGGAGAATGTGCCAGGCAGGCTAAGATAAAAGGTAGGGAGGAGGGACATAGGGGAGGGGCGTTGGAAATGCGACAAGTGGAAGGAGGTTAAGGTGAGGGTGATAGGCCGGAGTGGCGGTGGGGGCGGAGAGGTCAGGGAGAAGATTGCAGGTTAGGAAGGTTGTGCTAAGTTCGAGGGTTGGGACTGTGACAAGGTGGGGGGAGGGGAAACTGTAGAAATCTGAGTTCATCCCTTGTGGTTGGAGGGTTCCTAGGCGGAAGATGAGGCGCTCTTCCACCAGCCGTCGTGTTGCTATGGTCTGGCGGAACGTTTCAGAGAACTGGGGAGACAGGCCCCCGACTTGCGGAACGTTTCAGAGGGATTGGGGAGACAAGCCACCTACTTGCGGAACGTTTCGGAGAACCGCCACAAATTCACCTGTACCTCCACATACATCATTTACTGCATCCCCTGAACCCGCAAGTAGGTGGCCTCCTCTACATTGGGGAGACAGGCCGCCTACTTGCGGAACATTTCAGAGAACACCTCTGGGACACCCGGACCGACCAGCCCAACCACCCCGCGGCTCAACACTTCAACTCCCCCTCCCACTTCACCAAGGACATAGCAACACGATGGCTGGAGGAAGAGCGCCTCATCTTCCACCTAGGAACCACAAGGGATGAACTCAGATTTCTCCAGTTTCCTCATTTCCCCTGCCCCACTTTGTCTCAGTCCCAACCCTCAAACTCAGCACCACCTTCCTAACCTGCAATCTTCTTCCTGACCTCTCCGCCCCCACCCCCACTCCGGCCCATCACCCTCACCTTAACCTCCGTCCACCTATCGCATTTCCAACGCCCCTCCCACAAGTCCCTCCTCCCTACCTTTTATCTTAGCCTGCTGGGCACACTCTCTGCATTTTATGAATAAAGTACGCAATGCAAAACAAACAGACAGTTCACTACTACAATTACTGAATGTGGTTGCTTCAATCTGTGTCTAATAAAATATAACATCACAAAATCCCAACCCCTCTTAATCCCTCTTGTGTTTTGATCATGTTAGGGGTAACTACAATTTAAACTGATAATCTGATTACTCAGCAGTTCATGGATAGAACGAGATTTCACAATTTTTTGAAAAAAAACACTTTAGTTTGTAATGAGAATAACTAGACAAGGCAAGCAATATTAGCCTAATGATCATGTAGATAAATTCTTCTGTTCTAAACTCAGTTAAAATTGTTCCTCCCCTTCATGATTTGTAAAAATTACGAAGCCATAGTCATTTCTTCAAGGAGCAGCTGGAAGGTAACCACAGCCTCTGGAATTCACATTAACAACCCACATTGTTCCGACCATTCATGAGAACTGCTGGAAATGTACAGCAGAGGGACAGGCCATTCCGCCCACTAAGTGAATTCGCTTTAACGCCCCCTCAGCCTTTCCACAATCCCAAACAACCGCAGGTTAGTTATGGCATTGAAAGAGGTCATTCAAGTCTGGATCGACTGTATAAACAATCTTTGGGAGAAGATTTGTAGCTCGGGTGCTCGTTGTTGTGGTTCTGTTCGCCGAGCTGGGAATTTGTGTTGCAGACGTTTCGTCCCCTGTCTACGTGACATCCTCAGTGCTTGGGAGCCTCCTGCGCTTTTGTGATCTTTCCTCCGGCATTTGTAGTGGTTTGAATCTGCCGCTTCTGGTTGTCAGTTCCAGCTGTCTGCTGCAGTGGCCGATATATTGGGTCCAGGTTGATGTGCTTATTGATTGAATCTGTGGATGAGTGCCATGCATCTAGGAATTCCCTGGCTGTTCGCTGCTTGGCTTGCCCTATAATAGTAGTGTTGCCCCAGTCAAATTCACGTTGCTTGTCATCTGTGTGTGTGGCTACTAAGGATAGCTTGTCGTGTCATTTCGTGGCTAGTTGGTGTTCATGGATGCGGATCGTTAGCTGTCTTCCTGTTTGTCCTGTGTAGTGTTTTGTACAGTCCTTGCATGGGAGTTTGTGCACTACATTGGTTTTGCTCATGCTGGGTATCGGGTCCTTCATCCTGGTGAGTTGTTGTCTGAGAGTGGCTGTTGGTTTATGTGCTGTTATGAGTCCTAGTGGTCGCAGTAGTCTGGCTGTCAGTTTGGAAATGCTCTTGATGTCTGGTAATGTGGCTAGTCCTTTGGGTTGTGGCATGTCCTCATTCCGTTGTCAATAAACAATCTATCTGTTCCCATCTCACTTTCCAGCAGATTATCCCTTGAAAATAACTTCACTTCAGATGCAGATCCAGGTTTCCTTTAAATCAGTTGAACTTTGCCAGCTGACTCATCCCCTCCCCGTGAAACTGGGAAGTGAATTCCAGACATACGATCACCCTCTGGATGAAAGGGTTAGTCCTCATGTCCCCTGTAACCCATCAATCAATCAGTATGCCTCTTGCACCCTCGGGAAATGATCCTCCATTCAGGGTGACAGGTCTCCATTCAAGGCGCTAATTACTTGGATGCTCAATCCCATTACCTCTCTTTCTCCTCTGTTCTGGGGAAACTGAACCTGACCTGTCGTTCTTTCCTCAATGCTGCACTAATTTCCATGTATTAGCAACATTCTTGTAAATCACCCCTGTTCTCTCTTCAGTGCAATACTGTCCTCGCTGTTAGGTGGTCACCAGAGCTGTCCACAAAACTGCAGCTGAGTGACCCAATGTCTCATGTAATTCCAGAGTTACCGGTCTGGCAGGGGGAGAGGGAATTTGTTGTGGATTGCCTCTGGTGCAGGCTGACGGGACAGTAATTTGGGGAGTGGTAATATGGTATAAAGTCTCAGCATGGATGTCTGGTCAGGATCTAGGGTATATAATGGAACTGGAGGGGTGTAGTTGGGGCACACTCTGATCGAAGTATAGGGTTAGTTAATCAGTTCCTCACAAGTTAGATGATGTATTTAATCGTCTCACCTCTATTGTGATACCAGATGATGTAATCTCAGATCAAGCCAGACCCCAGACAGAAATCCAGTTTGATAGTTAACAATCTGATTTGTTTTCATTTAACCAAGTGACCTCTTCCTGAATTGCACACACCCAATGCTGCAAAAAAACAGGAGTTTGGTATAAAAGAAATGATGATACAATAGAATAAATCAAGCTACGTACTTCTGATGAAGATTCAAAGGCAATGAACACGCAATAAATGTATAATCTCATTAATTTCAAAGAAATGCATAAATGAAGAGAAAGAAATTGTCTTTTATCTATTGAACAAAGCAGTACTCCCGATGCCATTACAGAGAAAACACGCCTTGTATTGTATTCACAGCAGAAGCTAATACTTGGTTAAGTGACTTGTGACTTCCACTATTAAACTGGAACTCCATTAAACTTCTACCTGGAGCTAAGACACAGCTGAGTGTCAATGTACTCAGCTTTAAGTAATCTCTTCAGGGCTTTTTTTTTTAAAGCAACCCTTCTGGTCTGCGGTGAACACGAACTTTTCACTCTTCAGTAAGATGATTGATTCAATCTCTCATGAGCACAGCTCTATACCTCCACCCAGGAGGTAGGGAAGGACTAAGAGAAATAACAAACATTATTCAAGTGAAACTGAATGTTTCTCAGTTAAGGGTACCGTCCTTAATTGCAGATTCAAGAAGTCACGAACAAATCTTTGAGTAAATAAGCAGTGGGCTTCTCTGTGCTTCTGAAGTTAATACTCAACTTGTGAGAATTTATGCAATCATAGGAATTTGTTTTAAAAACTGCTTTTGAAATTCACCTTCTGGAGATCATCTGTGACATCAATCCCCATAGTCTGCAATAGGAGTAGGCTCTGCATGCTTTTCTGGAGTTTGGACCGTATTCCCCATCTCTCCCACCTTTTCCACACTTTAAGGCTAAAGAACATCTTGTTGATCCCCTTGACAGTTTCCCACACGTCTGGTGGAACCTCAAAGTTCTTCAACCTATGAAATCAATTTTGAGCTTCTCAACGTTTTCTGGGGTCAGGAGGTTTACGTTCAGATGCCACGTTCCCTTGTTGGCCAGTAGGAGGCAGTGGTCAGAGAAGAACATCAGCATGAAGTCGGTGGATCTGATCGAGAACATGCCGGATACAAACTGGAAATCTGTCCTTGGGCAGATAGACCCATCTGGCCAAGACCAGGTGAATCCAGGCTGCCCTCCATCTGCAGGAGGTCTCTGAGGATGTCATGCAGCTTTAACTGTTTCCATCAGGGATCTGGCCGTGCTGTCTGTCAGCATCTTCCATCTGCATCAATGATGCAGTTGAAGTCTCTGCCCAGAATGACTGGCCTGGGCATTGGCAGCAGCAGTGGGAACTGCTGCAGGACATCCAGCTGCTCACTCTTTACCATCGGGGCGTACATGTCAAGTAGTCTCAAGGGGGCGTTTCTGTACGTAGCCTCTGCTATGAGGAGAAGCCCAGCTGCAGCCACCTCCTTAACCTCGGAGATGGTGAAGTTGCCTCCTCGCAGCAGAATGCACAGGCCAGAAAGGAAGCAACCGTAAGCCCTGTGCCCGATACGTCGATATTACTGCTCCTCAGATGTTCCTCGGATGCTGTGCTTTTCCAGCACCACTCTAGACCCTGGTTTCCAGCATCTGAAGTCATTGTTTTTACCTGAAAAAAACACGAGGTCCGCCTTCATGTTGGCCAGGTAATACCAGCAATTTGAAACCCATTTTGGGAGTTTATGGATTTACCAAGAGACCCAGACTCCTTTCACCCATGCTCTGATCACCGGGGGACACACTGTATCTCCATGGTGTGGGAGCGAATGTCCGGACACTCTCAGTACTGAGGTAAATGGAGTTGGGGGGCGGGGTGCTCTGTGCTAGCGTCATTTGGACAAGAATGAAGCTGGGTGTGATCCAACTCTGAGTCAGAGGGACAGTCATGCTCTCCTCATTGCTTCCTGTACGTTTGGTGTAATTGGAACTCCTTTGGATCACGATGGCTGCTGACTAGGCTTCACCGGGCCCCTCGGGACTTCTGATGTTTCTGTTTTTCCTCTCCTGCTCACTCATGGTGCTGTGTCTCTTTTTCTGTTCGTGGCCATCCCTCCACAAGTCTTCACCTTCTGAGGTGCTGCTGGTGTGTCCATCATGCAGCTTCATCTTCCTGTGTCACTGTGGAATAGGATGGGGAAGTGGCAGCCAATGTGTTTCCCTTTTTCAGTTGTTTCTCAGCGGCATTCAATTCCCCCACCACCACCACAACCTTCATTTCCTCTTCTTCCATTGATTCTGTCGCTTGAGGTCGAGGTTGCTGCATGAACGATCGGGAGAGACTGGATAGGATGGGGCTATTTTCCATGGAGACTCAGAGGTTGAGTGGTGACCTTATAGAAGTCTATAAAATCATGAGTGGGATGGAACTAGAGGGCAGAGGGTGAAGGTAAGAAGTGATACATTTAAAAGGGGCCTAATTTGTATTTTCCCACATTATACTCCATTTGCCATCTTTTTACACATTTGCTTAGCCTGTCAATATCTCTCCATAAACTGTTCGTAATCCTCTTGCTGTTCCACTTATGTTACGTCCTCTGCAAACTTGCCTGCAGTAGATTCGTTTTTGTCCTCCATGTCATAAATATTTGGTAAACATTTGTTCTCCCAGCACTTACCCCTTTTGCCTTATCTGGCCTTGTCTGTGACATAATGCTTATTTCTGGCCACACAAGGCTGTTTGACCACATCCTCCTGTGGCCCATTGTTAGGTATTATCTACTCCCTCCATCTGTGCTTTCCCCAACTTTACTGATCCTTATGACCTTCTAATTGGGGTTTGTTCCTGTGTTTCTGTAAAAGTGATGCTTATAACTACTGCTTGTGCAAGCATATCTGGCTTACCTACATCCTCACAGCACCTTATCTATTTGTCTGTAACGTCTACCCTTGTTTTGCAGTCACGTTTCATTCTTGCATACAATTTTAGCTAATAGGAAAACAATTATGTATTTCCTCCACATAGTTTGCATTCTTGTTGGTCCAGCTCTTAGTTGAAACAACTACACACTGGTGTGAGGTCATTTAACTTGCATAAGTAATTATAATAGCAGAAGTAACACTACTTTACCTATATCCCACGTTGCTGAAAATGTGTTGCTGGACAAGCGCTGCAGGTCAGTCAGCATCCAAGGAACAGGAGAATCGACGTTTCGGGCATAAGCCCTTCTTCAGGAATGGCTTCTTCAGATTCCTGAAGAAGGGCGTATGCCCGAAATGTCGAGTTTCCTGTTCCTTGGATGTTGCCTGACCTGCTGCGCTTTCCCAGCAACACATTTTCAGCTGTGATCTCCAGCATCTGCAGTCCTCACTTTCTCCTCTATATCCCACATTGTTCAATATCCTCTGGAAGTTCAAATATAAACACATCTGCTGGCTCCACTATATCCACTCCAGCTGAGATTTCTTCCAAGATCCCTAATAAATTAGTCAGACATGATTTCGTTTTCATGATGCCAATCTAACTCTCCTTGACTCTCTCCTGTGAATCTTCCCTTGTCTCCTCGTTTCCAATTCCAAAACGAATGTCTTTCTCTTGAACTGCAAGAGTGTTGAACTGCAACAACTGTCTATTTGGTGCCAGAGTGCAAACAGAACAGTGGCCAAAAGCTGCCTTACGAGGGAAATTAGACGTAGTAATGTTGGTTAAAAAAGTGGAAGAAACAAACATAGCTCTGACAATAGGGAACGCTTCAGCAAGGAGGACCAAGGGGTTGATTAAGAAGGGAAAGGATGCAGTCATGGAGTCATAGAGATGTACAGCATGGAAACAGACCCTTCGGTCCAACCTCTCCACGCCGACCAGATATCCCAACCCAATCTAGTCCCACCTGCCAACACCCGGCCCATATCCCTCCAAACCCTTCCTATTCATATACCCATCCAATTGCCTCTTAAATGTTGCAATTGTACCAGCCTCCACCACTTCCTCTGGCAGCTCATTCCATACACGCACCACCTTCAGTGTGAAAAAGTTGCCCCTTAGGTCTCTTTTATACCTTTACCCTCTCACCCTAAACCTATGCCCTCTAGTTCTGGACTCCCTGACCCCAGGGAAAGCAAATTTGTCTATTTATCCTATGCATGCCCCTCATAATTTTGTAAGCCTCTATAAGATAACCCCTCAGCCTCCGACACTCCCGGGAAAACAGCCCCAGCCTATTCAGTCTCTCCCTATTGCTCAAATCCTCTAACCCTGGTAATATCCTTGTAAATATCTTCTGAATGCTTTTAATTTTCACAACATCTTTCCGATAGGAAGGAGACCAGAATTGCACACAATATTCCAACAGTGGCCTAACCAATGTCCTGTACAGCCGCAACATGACCTCCCAACTCCTGTACTCAATACTCTGACCAATGAAAGAAAGCTTTCTTCACTATCCTATCTACCGGCGACTGCACTTCCAAGGAGCTATGAACCTGCACTCCAAGGTCTCTTTGTTCAGCAACACTCCCTAGGATCTTAACATTACGTGTATAAGTCCTGCTAAGATTTGCTTTCCCACAATGCAGAACCTCGCATTTATCTGAATTAAACTCCATCTGCCATTTCTCAGCCCATTGGCCCATCTGGTCGAGATCCTGTTGTAATCTGAGATAACCCTCTTCGCTGTCCACTACACCTCTAATTTTCATGTCATCTGCAAACTTACCTCTTATGTTCGCATCCAAATCATTTATGTAAATGACAAAAAGTAGAGGGCCCAGCACCGATCCTTGGGGACACTCCACTGGTCACAGGCCTCCAGTCTGAAAAACAACCCTCTACCACCACCCTCTGGCTTCTACATTTGAGCCAGCTCTGTATCCAAATGGCTAGTTCTCCCTGTATTCCAGGAGATCTAACCTTGCTAATCAGTCTCCCATGGGGAACCTTGTCGAACGCCTTACCGAAGTCCATACAGATCACATCTACTGCTCTGCCCTCATCAATCTTCTTTGTTACTTCTTCAAAAAACTCAATCAAGTTTGTGAAACATGATTTCCCACGCACAAAGCCATGTTGACTATCCCGAATCAGTCCTTGCCTTTCCAAATATATGTACATCCTGTCCTCATGATTCCTTCCAACAACTTGCCCACTACCAAGGTCAGGCTCACCAGTCTATAGTTCCCTGGCTTGTCCTTACCACCCTTCTTAAACAGTGGCACCACGTTTGCCAACCTCCAGTCTTCCGGTACCTCTCCTGTGACTATCGATGATACAAATATCTCAGCAAGAGGCCCAGCAAACACTTCGCTAGCTTCCCACAGAGTTCTCGGGTACACATGATCATGTTCTGGGGATTTATCCACCTTTAACCATTTCAAGACATCCAGCACTTCCTCCTCTGTAACATGGACATTTTGAAAGATGTCACCATCTATTTCCCTGCAGTCTATATCTTTCATATCCTTTTCCACAGTAAATACTGGTGCAAAATATTCATTTACTATCTCCCCCATTTTCTGTGGCTGAGAGTAAGCTCGCAGAGATCATATCAATGTAAACATTTCTAGATCAAGTTCAATCTGTATTTAAAGCAAACAAAATTGGTGAAAGCCAACAATATGGCCTTCACAGCCAGAAAGGGGCACAATGAGGAGAAAATAAATGGCTGAGAAACTAAATTCAGACTTTGAGTCATGGAATCATTGATATACGCTGCACAGAAACAATTCGGTCCAACTCATTGATGCCGACCAGACACCCTGAATTAACCCAGTCCCATTTGGCCGATAACCCTTTCAATCATTCCTGTTCATATACCCATCCAGACATCACAAAGGAGAACATGAATAACATACCCAAAACAACAGGGCACAGGCAATAGAACTTTCACTGACTTTTCATTATGTTATTTCATTGAAACTGGTGTGAACTGTAAACTTCTGGCTGGAAATAACTTGTGGCCTTTGAGACAGCTAGTGGCAAACAGAACAGACCAAACCAGCTTTGTTTGTTTGTAAGGCCAGGCCTGGAGGCTAATTATAGGCTCAGTTTTGATTTCTACAGACAGAGTGACCACTGGGAAGAGCATCATTTTTAACCAGATAGCTGGTGATGAGGTTCCACAACCCATAGGAATTGATTCTGGCAAGTCTGGAAGGTACCCTGTGCTGAAACAGATGGCAGTCATTGAGTTGTAATTGAATCCTCAGGAAGATGTTATCTGTTAGGGTGGAGCCAGACATTAAGTAAATGACTAAGTTGTTCAATTTTCTCTGTGCTAATATTGTTGTGCATTTATTAAACAGTTAAGTCTTTTTTAGAGATATAAAATGGATGTCTCGAAATTAATTACCCACATATACTAGGATTGATTACTTAAAATCTTGTTCAGAAATGTTGCATTTGTTCTGGTGGCTTCATTCATACTGATATCTTTGTGAAATTGCCCATCGTGTTCAGGGGTGCGTAGGCTTGGTGCATTAGTTCAGGAAATGTAGAATAACAGGTGTAGGGGAGTGTGTCTGTGTGGGATACTCTTTGCAGGATCGATGTGAACTTGTTGAACCAAATGGCCTGTTTCCACACTGTAGAGATTCTAATTCTTTAATTAAAAATAATTAATCTAAGCTCATATTAACTTCTGTCCACACACGTATATATACACACACACATAACATTGGTCTCTTTTCAGTTGCACTTTTGTTGGTTAAGTCCGTGATGACATATCTGCTATTAGAATCTTATGACCTGCAACATGTACGATTTGTAAATTATGAGTCTGTAACATGAGACGCTAATGAAATACTCTCATATTCTTGTTTTTAATTCATTCCAAGAATGTAAGAGGATTGTGACCCATGTGCACAAATGCCTCTGACACATTGTTCATGACATAAACATTAAAATGTGGTCAGGCCAGTATCAAATTCATTCATTCTCTTTCAACCATAGAGTATTTTCTTTGATGGGTGTTGAGTCTCTTACTGGAAAGTAACCAGTTGGCAGTTTGATTCCATCATCACCTTCCTGCAGCAGCACAGCTCCAACCCCTGTGTCACTAGCATTGATGGCAACTTTGAAGGGGATAAAATTTCGGTGTTGCTAAAACTGATGCTGAGGTTAATATTGTTTTAAAATTGTCAAATGCCTCCTGGCCTTGTTCTGTCCACCGAAACATTGTGTTCTTCTTCAGCAAATCTGTTAACAGTGCCACTGAACTGCTGAAGCTTGGAACAAACTTCCAGTAGAATGCGCTTAGTCCCAAAAAGCGAAGCACATCTTTCTTCAAGTTTGATCGTGAAAATTGCTCGATCACCTTCGTTCTTGGATCCTGAGGAGATAAACTTCCACAGCTGATGTTGTGTCTGAAGAACGTCACCTCTGCTTTTGCGAATTCAGTTTTGTTTAAGTTTAGAACTAGTTTTGCTTCTCGTAGTCATTCAAAGAGCTCTGCCAACTCTACCATGTGATCTTTCCAGGACTGAGTAAAGATCAATACATCGTCCAAATAGACTGCACAATTTGTTAACCCAACCACAGCTCTGCTCATGAGTCTTTGGAATGTGGCTGGTGTATCTTCATTCCAAAGGGCATCACTTTGAATTGATGTCACCCATTTGGGGATACAGATGCAGAAATTTCTTTTGCTGTCTCTGATAAAGGTACTTGCCAGTAACCACGCAATAAGTCCAACTTTGTGACGTAACTGGCTTGTCCAACTTTCTCTCTACAGTCCTCCAATCTTGCTATTGGATATGAATCCAATTATGTTACTGCTTTGACCTTCTGATAGTCCACGCAAAACTGTTGAGTCCCGTTGGATTTTGGAACTAACACAATCAGCGATCTCCACTCGCTCTGACATGGTTCAGTGACATCTTCATTGAGCATCGCCTCCAGTTCCCTGTCTGGCTTTGAAAGGATTAAGCTTATAGGGGTGTTCTTTCATTGGAACAGCATTTCCTACATCTATCTCATGCAAAATAGCATTACTCCTCCCTACTTATTCCTGCATGTGTCCTCATACTGCTGGAACAAACATTTCAACTGTGTTCTTTGTTCCCGAGACAGATAGTTTATTAACCTAACCCACTTTTCAAGGGCTTCCTCATTATTTAATATATTTTGAGGCATATCAAGTTCCACAACACCTGGATTTGATTCTGCACTCTGTGACTAACACCTGTTTCTCCAAATCCTTCTCCCTGTTATAATAAGGTTTCAATAAGTTCACATGACATATCTGATACAGTTTTGCTTCTAGCTGGCATCTTTACCAGGCAGTTCACCTGACTTAACTTTTTCTCAATTTGCCAGCACCACTAAACCTGGCTCTGAAGCGATCTCCTATCACTGGTAATAATACTAATATGTCATGCCCTCAGGAAAACGTCAAAATCTCAGTTGTTCTTATATGTCACCTGCTTCATTCTATAATCAAAAGAGAAAATGCTGGAAAATCTCAGCAGGTCTGGCAGCAGAGAAAAGAGCTGACTTTTTGAGTCTAACTGACCCATTGTCATTCTATAATGTGCCCTCTTTAGCTGCTGTTTAGCTAACTCACCTACTCGAATTAACTCTCCCTCACCTCTGATACATAATCCAAATGTGAGATCTCCGACTTTGGTCCTGTCAATTTCTCTTTAATTAATGTCAAAGGGCCTCTCACTTCGCGTCTGCATATTAATTCAAAGTGAGTAGATTCCATTTGGGACATCTCCAATGGCAAACAATATGCATGGAATACCATTCTCCCCATCATTCGAGTAATCCTGAGAGTATGCTCTTAACATGTTCACCGGGGTCTGATGCCACCTTTCTAAAGGGGTGGCTCAGTGGTTTGCACTTCTGCCTCACAGCACCAGGGTCCCAGGTTTGATTCCTGCCTTGGGTGACTGTCTGTGTGGAATTTGCACATACTCCCCGCGTCTGCGTGGGTTTGCTCCGAAGATGTGAAATTAGGTGAATTGGCCATGCTAAATTGCCCACAGTGTTAGCTGCATTAGTCAGAGGGAAATGGGTCTGGGTGGGTTACTCTTCGGGGGGTCAGTGTGGACTTGTTGGGCTGAAGGGTCTGTTTCCAATCTGTAGGGAATTGAATCTAATCTAAAGCTCACTGGGATTTGATATTTCACACGATTTAAAGTTCTCACTACCTGAGCTATCCATGACTATTTTAAACAGCCCAGAAGCAAATTTAGACCCGTGATATGACTGCATCTCTCTGGGTCACCCATACCGTGTGAAGAAAGCTACTAACTCCTCTTCCACCCTTTTGACATAATACTCCGTAATGGATTTGCCTCCAGAAATCTTGCAGACACATCTATTATGGTTAGCAATAACTGGTTTCCATGTTTAGTTCTCAGGAGGAGACATCCACAATCAAATCTTTTCCCACAGTGCCTTCCTTTAACCAGCTGCACTGTGATTTTATGCGTCCCACCTTCTGGCAGTGAAAACTCCTTTTCCCAGTGTCCTTCTGAAACCACCGCCACTGTAGTTTTGTGTGTCCCACTCTGTTACAGTGAAAACATCTGAGGCCTTTCACCTCCTTTCCACCCTCTAGGTCTTCTTTTGTAACCTGTGGTAAATAAATCCCGGCATTGTCTACTCTTTGTTAGTGTCGCATTTCTCCTTCTCCCAACTTGTGTCCCCCACAGGGTGGAATTCTTGCCAGAAACTGTGACTTATGCCCCAATGTGTATTCATCTGCCATCTAAGTGCTGCATTTTCCTTGTTTGTTTCTTTAGATTTAGTTGGTTTTTGTTGTTTTTTTTTAAGGAAAGCTTACTTTTAGAGGGATGGCAGTGCAGAGAGGGCAATGTTCCTCTTGCAACATGTATGAGGTGAGGGAAGCCATTAGCGTCCCTGCTGAGTACACTTGCAAGAAGTGCACCCATCTCCAGCTCCTCCAAACCCGTGTTAGGGAACTGGAGCTGGAGTTAGATGAACTGCGGATCATTCGGGAGGCAGAGGAGGTCATAGATCGGAGCTTTAGGCAAGTAGTTACTCCGAAAGTTCAAGATAGATGGGTGACAGTGAGGGGGCGTGGGAGGAGGAAGCCAGTGCAGGGACCCCCTGCGGTCATTCCCCTCAAGAACAAGTATACCGTTTTGGATACTTGTAGGGGGGATGACTTACCAGGGGCAAGCAACGAGGTTCAGGCCTCTGGCACGGAGCCTGGCCCCGTTGCTCAGAAGGGTAGGGTGGAGAAAGGTAGAGCAATAGTTCTTGGGGACTCGATAGTGAGGGGTACAGACAGACGGTTTTGTGGGGGCGACAGGGACTCACGTTTGGTATGTTGCCTCCCAGGTGCAAGGGTACGTGATGTTGCTGATCGTGTTTACCGGGTCCTTAAGGGGGAGGGGGAGCAGCCCCAGATCGTGGTCCACGTTGGCACCAACGATATAGGTAGGAAGAAGGGTGAGGATGTCAGACAGGCTTTCAGGGAGCTAGGTTGGAAGCTCAGAGTTAGAACAAACAGAGTTGTAGTCTCTGGTTTGTTACCCGTGCCACGTGATAGAGAGTCGAGGAATAGGGAGAGAGAGCAGTTAAATGCGTGGCTACAGGGATGGTGCAGGAGGGAGGGATTCCGGTTTCTGGACAACTGGGGTCCTTTCTGGGGAAGGTGGGACCTCTATAAAAAGGATGGGCCACACCTGAACCTGAGGGGCACCAGTATCCTTGGGGGGAGGTTTGCTAGTGCTCTTTGGGAGGGTTTAAACTAACTCCGCGGGGGCATGGGAACCAGGACTGTAGCTTTAGGGTACAGGACCTTGAGTGTAGGGAGGTTAGGAATAATGCAGCGATCTCTAAGGAGGGTGCCTGTAACCAGAAAGGTGGATTGAAGTGTGTATACTTCAATGCCAGAAGTATAAGGAATAAGGTAGGTGAACTTGCAGCGTGGGTTGGTACCTGGGACTTCGATGTTGTGGCCATTACAGAGACGTGGGTAGAACAGGGACAAGAATGGCTGTTGCACGTTCCAGGGTTCAAATGTTTTAGTAGGATCAGACATGGGGGTAAAAAAGGGGGAGGCGTGGCATTACTTGTCAAAGACAGTATCACAGCAGTGGAATGGACGATGGAAGAGGACTTGCCATCTGAGGTAGTTTGGGCTGAGGTTAGAAATAGGAAAGGTGAGGTCACCCTGTTAGGTGTTTTCTACAGGCCTCCTCATAGTCCTAGAGAAGTAGAGGATAATATTGCGAGGATGATTCAGGAAAAGAGTGAAGGTAGCAGGGTGGTTGTTATGGGGGACTTTAACTTCCCAGATATTGACTGGGAGAGCTATAGCTCGAGTTCATTAGATGGGTCGGTGTTTGTACAATGTGTGCAGGAGGGTTTCCTGATACAATATGTCGACAGGCCAACAAGAGGGGAGGCTATATTGGATTTGGTTCTAGGTAATGAACCAGGCCAGGTGTTAGATTTGGAGGTAGGTGAGCACTTCGGGGACAGTGACCACAACTCGGTGACTTTTACTTTAGTGATGGAGAGGGATAATCGTGCGCCGCAGGGCAAGAGCTATAGCTGGGGGCAGGGAAATTATGATGCTGTGAGGCATGACTTAGGATGTGTGGATTGGAAAAACAGGCTTCAAGAGAAGAACACTAATGAGATGTGGGGATTGTTCAAGGAGCAGCTACTGCGTGTCCTCGATAGGTATGTACCAGTCAGGCATGGTGTAAAGGGCCTTGTGAGGCAGCCGTGGTTTAGTAAGGAATTGGAGTCCCTTGTGAAAGGGAAGAAGGCGGCATATGTAAAGATGAGGCGTGAAGGTTCAGTAGGGGCGATTGAGAGTTATAAGGTAGCCAGGAAGGAGCTAAAGAGGGAGCTAAGAGAAGCGAGAAGGGGTCATGAAAAGTCTTTATCTGGTAGGATTAGGGAAAATCCAAAGGCTTTCTATAGGTATGTCAAGAATAAAAGGATGACTAGGGTAGGTATTGGTCCAGTCAAGGATAGTAGTGGGAAGTTGTGTGTGGAGGCGGAGGAGATTGGAGAAACATTAAATCAGTACTTTTCATCAGTATTCACTCAGGAACAGGACACTGTTGCTGATGTGAATATGGAATCACAAATAATTAGAATGGATGCCCTGGAAATATGCAGGGAAGAGGTTTTGGGAATATTGGAAAGGATGAATATAGATAAGTCTCCTGGGCCTGATGGCATTTACCCCAGGATCCTATGGGAAGCTAGGGAGGAGATAGCAGAGCCATTGGCCTGGATGTTTATGTCGTCATTGTCAACGGGAATAGTACCAGAGGACTGGAGGATAGCGAATGTGGTCCCATTGTTCAGGAAAGGGAGTAGGGATAGCCCTAGTAACTATAGGCCAGTGAGTCTGACTTCAGTGGTGGGCAAAGTCTTAGAGAGAATGGTAAGGGATAAGATTTATGAACATCTGGGTAGGAATAACGTGATCAGGGATAGCCAGCATGGTTTTGTGAAGGGCAGGTCGTGCCTCACAAACCTTATTGAGTTCTTTGAGAAGGTGACTAAGGAAGTGGACGAGGGTAAAGCAGTAGATGTTGTGTATATGGATTTTAGTAAGGCGTTCGATAAGGTTCCCCATGGTAGGCTAATGCTAAAACTACGGAGGTATGGCATTGAGGATACATTAGAGGTTTGGATTAGGAATTGGCTGGCTGGAAGGAGACAGAGGGTAGTAGTTGATGGATTATGTTCATCTTGGAGCGCAGTTACTAGCGGTGTACCACGAGGATCTGTTTTGGGACCATTGCTTTTTGTTATCTTTATAAATGATCTAGAGGAAGGACTTGAAAGCTGGGTAAGCAAGTTTGCGGATGACACAAAAGTCGGTGGAGTTGTGGATAGTGAGGAAGGAAGTGGTAGGTTACAGCGGGATATAGATAAGTTGCAGAGCTGGGCGGAAATGTGGCAAATGGAATTCAATGTAGCTAAGTGCGAAGTCGTTCACTTTGGTAGGAATAACAAGATGATGAATTACTGGGCTAATGGTAGGCTACTTGGTAGTGTGGATGAGCAGAGAGGATCTTGGTGTCCATGTACACAGATCTCTGAAAGTTGCCACCGAGGTAAATAGTGCTGTGAGGAAGGCATATGGTGTACTGGGCTTTATTGGCAGAGGAATTGAGTTCCGGAGTCCTGAGGCCATGTTGCAGTTGTATAAGACTCTGGTGAGGCCTCATCTGGAGTATTGTGTGCAGTTTTGGTCGCCATACTATAGGAAGGATGTGGAAGCTTTAGAACGAGCGCAGAGGAGGTTTACCAGGATGTTGCCTGGAATGGTAGGAAAATCTTATGAGGAAAGGCTGAGGCACTTGGGGCTGTTCTCGTTGGAGAAGAGAAGGTTTAGGGGAGATCTGATAGAAGTGTATAAGATGATTAGGGGTTTAGATCGGGTAGATACTAAGAACCTTTTACCGCTAATGGAGTCAGGTGTTACTAGGGGACATAGCTTTAAATTAAGGGGTGGTAGGTATAGGACAGATGTTAGGGGTAGATTCTTTACACAGCGGGTTGTGAGTTCATGGAATGCCCTGCCCGTATCAGTGGTGAACTCTCCTTCTTTATGGTCATTTAAGCGGGCATTGGATAGGCATTTGGAAGTTATTGGGCTAGTATAGGTTAGGTAGGATTCGGTCGGCGCAACATCGAGGGCCGAAGGGCCTGTACTGCGCTGTATCCTTCTATGTTCTATGTTCTATCTCTGGTGCTCTTCGCACTTCCTGAACTTTATGTTCGACCACATGAATTCTGATCACTTCTGGAAGTGAGTATTTAAACTCATGCAGCAGAATAATCTCTCAACGAGCTATTTTGAAGGTCCACACCCATCTGTCAAAATTACCACATTTACTTCTTTCCTTCTCAACATATGCCTGACTTGGTTCCTTCTTTATGTTTCTGAGCTGCTGTCTATATGCTTCTGGTACCTTTTTGTAAGCATTAAAAACAGCCTGCTTGACTTCTTCAATCTCTTGCCCCCTCATCTGACAGCACGGCAAATACCTCACTAGCTCTGCCCACCAGCTTAGTCAGAACCAGCATTACTCACACGTCCTCTGACCACTCTATCTGTCTGGCCAATTTTTCAGAAGAAATAAAGACATTTTCGACATCTTTCACATCAAAATGTAGCAGTCTTAATATATTTAAATATCACTGCCTTCTCTCATCATCTCCATCCTATTAACTTGACTTACCTGATTAAGTCACATTCTGACGTTCAAATTCTCTCTCCTTTTTGTTTTCTCTCTCGCTTTCTTCTCTTTCTCTTTGCTCAGCTGAGTACCTTCTCTCTCTTTTTTTCCTCTATCTCTTTCTTCTCTAACTCTTTTTCTTTCTCTCTTTGCTTATATGTTCACTCCATTTTCCTCAATTGTAATTTAAGCTTTTTCTAAGTCTACTGCACTTGTCTGTTGCTCTGACACCCCTAAGCGGTTGAGTAACTCTCTAACAATTTCACCTTTACTTTTGTCCTTGGTCAACCCTAATTCTATCCTATTTGCTGATTCTAAAAGAATGGTCTTTTTCTGTCCTTCTACACTTTCTTGGCAAATTTGAGAATCTTCTTCACACCCCAGAACCTCTTTCGCAACCCTCAGAGCCATTTTTCTCACTTCTAATTCAAGCAAAGACCAGTCACTGAAATAAAACAAATTGTCTCACCTGCGTTTTATTTAAAGACCTAGGACACTAATTGACAACTGTTTAAATCTGCTGGGATCTTTTCTACCCCAAATCTGTGCAAATCTCAGACTTGATCCACCTAAATCGATCCAAATCCTGGTCAAGCACCCAAACTGTTACAACACAGCTTGAACTCTTCTGCTAATTAAACCAAACACGCAGGTTAATTCACCTCACCTCATAATCTGCTAAAGTATGAGTGACAGCGACCTCACATCCAATTCTTAAAGAAAGAAATATCAATTTAGTCTTTAGCATTAAAAGTGAACACTAAACAACAATGATTTATTAC
Organism: Hemiscyllium ocellatum; assembly: GCF_020745735.1. Lineage (NCBI taxonomy): Eukaryota > Metazoa > Chordata > Chondrichthyes > Orectolobiformes > Hemiscylliidae > Hemiscyllium > Hemiscyllium ocellatum. Next base: position 16,375,989 of record NC_083440.1, on the reverse strand, counting down.
TCCAAGCCTCCTTTCTCTTAAATGTTTGTTGTCTACCTCTCACTCTATAACAATATACTGATCCACAAAATAGCCCTATTAAAATGACATCAACTCAACTTTCAAAACCAGGCAGCGGCTGTCATTGTCAGTGTCTGTATTCTTTCATCTGTAGACCTCCCTGGGTAGTCTACAGGATTTTGTTGCAAACATGTTCCATATGAAAAGGGTACCTTTGATAGAGAATGGTTTGGATAGCAGTCTCTCTCGAGATGGCAGTTTGTCACTATCTCTCTGGCTTTCAAAATGTCTGTTTTTTATTTACACCAAATATCAGATTGTCTTATTGTTCGATGTTGTCAAAACAGTAAAATTCAAATACAGTTGTATTTTAGTACTATCGTGCATAATTTAAACTGATTGGTTAAATTAAAACCATTGTGAACTTAGCAGCCAAATGTTACATATCCTCAATTTTCTACTGGTGGTCTGTCTGAAGAGACTTTTCTGGGACTGCTACTCAGTCACATGCCAGGTGCCTGCAAATTCTCACTGCCAAAACAGACTTCATGCTCTCTTAAAGGTACTATACACATGTTTGACTTTACAACAAATAGGGAAAACCAAGAAAAACATACTGGGGAGTTGAGAGCTCAGGTCCATTTGAGTCCAGCTTCGATTGATCAGAATGCTATCTGGACAGCAGGGGTTCAATCATGAGGGAGTGAAGTGTTCCAAACACAGGTCGAATTCCTCAAATTTAGAAGAGTCTGAGATGAGTAAAGTTTTCAACAGATCTGTATTGATTGAAGCTTATGAAGCTATTTTTCAGTGGCTTATCTTACTCCTTTCAATCATTACCTTAATTGGAGAAGTTACATTTGATTCAAATGTTTTATACTTGCAAGGTGAGCATTTCTATTACAATGTGGGATTTATTAAAACCTACAATGTGTCATCTCCATTAACAAACTATCAGCCCTTCACAGAACAGCTGTTGATAACTGGGGAAGCTACATCACAGTGTTGAGGAGAACATTTCTCAGAGACACTCAACAACTGGAATTTAATTTCCAAATAGTCACTGAAATAAAATGAGATTACAGCGTTGGATTGATGGCGTTGGGGTGTCAGTGCTGGTATACAGAGTGGCACAGTGGCTCAGTGGTTAGCCCTGCTGCCTCACAGGGCCAGCAGGTGTGTCTGGGTGGGATGCCCTTTGCAGGGTCGGTGTGGATTCGATGGGCCCATTGGCCAGCTTCCTCTTTGTAAGAGTTCTCTGATTTTATTTAACAAGCATTTCCCAATGTTTGTTATTGACAGATTGGGATTTGTACCATCCAATATACCTAAAAATTCTCTTTGACAACTGGGAGTTAACTCACTGCTGTCACCCATTTGCTCAAACTCTTAAATAAATGAATTGGACCACATTGTAATGTACAGTCCCCCAGGCGATGGCAACAGGTATAAAGGAAAGGCTTTGAGATTGTATCACCTCGGCATTGAGTGCAGAAAGATTGCCTGCACAAAGAGATTCAGGCAGAAAATGACGTTCACAATTCGTCATGTGCGGAAAATATTTTACACGACCCTTCCATTTGTAACAATTCCTGGTAAGTGCCTTGTACTATTGAATTTGTGTCAATCTGTGTGAGGATTCTCTGCTGATTCGCCCTGCCACTGACAATGATACATGAGCATGTTGTGCTCAAACATCACACAGTGGCAGAGAATCGGTCATGTAGTCTCAGATTACAGAGACCCCACATCAGCGCAGATTCCGCAGGAACTGCCTGGGAAATTATTCATCTCTTCTGGGAAGGTTCCAAAAAATCTCCATTTCAAGCAGAGACTGCAGAGAATTTTGGTAGAATTAAGAAAAGGGATCACTTTGGAAAAATATATAAGCAATGCTATTTTGATATAAAGAGTGCAAAATCGTTTACTTTGAGTTTGGTTCTGGTTTGATCAGTGAATAAGCAGTGGGCTTCTCTGTGCATCTGAAGTTAGTGGTTAACTTGGAGTTATTTCTATAAATCACAGAAATTGTTTTTCAAAAATTGCGTTTGAGGATTGGCTACAGGCTGAATGGCTTTGTGCACGAGTGAACCTTTGATTATATTTTGATGTTTGCAACCCAGCAATGGAGCCTGAAAGATTTGTTGGAGAGCTCTGGAATTTGGGATTAAGGAAGAAACTTTGAGCTGAGAAAGCTTTACTTTCATTTTTATCATTTTTGTCATTTCTTTTAGTTCCTGTAAGACCCTGGAACTGAGTGGATGTATAAAGCTGTGCTCATGCGAAGGAAATAAGAGTTTCAGTAAACTACATCGCCTTGGAATGAAAATGTTGTGTTGGTCCCAGACAGAGGTGTTGGGACAAAATAAAATCTCTGAAGAGATTGTTTAAAGCTTCGGTACGCGGTAGCTGCAGGAGGAAATTGACTGCAGTTCCAGTTCAGAAGTGGAGTCACAAGTCATTTACCCAAGTGTTCGAGTCAGGGATTCTGGGGTGAATATTATATGAGAGTTATTTCGTTTTGAATGGCACTTGGAGTCGGGTGTTGTATGATGTATAAAAGTTGTGTCCTTTCATTTCATTTATGCATTGTTTTGAGGTTAATGAGATTTATACATTTTCTGCGTGTTCATTGCCTGTGAAGCTGCGGTATAATTATGGAGTTTGGTTTATTCTATTGTATCATTTCTTTTGCAATAACCTTCTGTTTTGTTGTGGAAGCAATATTTGCAGGGATTCACTTTGTTAAATCAAAACAAATAAGGTTATGATCCATCAAGCTGGATTTCTGTCCAGTATCTGACTTGTTCAGTAATTAATCAGCCTGTGTCAACAGACGTGTGGCTATTAAACATTTAGACTGACTCCTGAAACTGATAAAGTAACCCCACATCTCAAACAGATTGCACCCCAACTACATCCGTCCAGATCCATTAGATGCCCTAGACCCAGATCAGCCATCCATACTGAGATGTAATTCCATATTACCTCTCCCAAAGTTACTACTCTATCACTCTGCACCCCAGCCAACGCCAAACAAATTCCCTCATCCCTTGCCAGACCTGTAACGCTGGAACTACATGAGACACTGTGTGGCTCACGGCTACGGTTTTATATACAGACCTGGTTATCACCTCATCGTGAAGACAGAATTGCACTGAGGAAAGTATAGAAGAGAATAACACGAATGGAGTTAGTATGTGGAAATTACTGCAACGTTGTGGGAAGTTTCCCTAGAACAGAGGTGATTGAGAGTTGACGTGATCGAGATGTACAAAATAATCAGGGTCTTAGATGGAAACCTGTCTCCCCAAATGCAGGACCATTCACCAGGAGACACAGACTGAGAAAAACTGATGGAAGGATTATCGAGGACGTGAGGCCTACCCTTTCATTCAGAAGGTGATGGTGTATCTGGAATTCACTGCCCAGTTGGGGTGGGTGTCTTCAGGTGGCAACCCTCAACTCATTTAAAGGGAATTTGGATCTGCACCTGAGGTAGAGAAACTTCAACTCTGTGGACCAGGAGCTGGAAAGTGGGTTCAGAGCAGATAGCTAGTTTATTCAGTTGTTGCTGACATGAATGACCTCGTTCAGAGTCATAACCTTCCTGCGGTTCGTTGGGCTTGTAGAACAACTGAGGAACGTTAAGGTGAATTCACTTGGTGGGCGGAATGGCCTGTTTCTGTGTTGTCTGTTTCCAACATTGGAACACTGTGGATTTTAAAAGTAAATTCCAGAGGGCTGTGGCTACCTTCCAGTTGTTCCCTGAAGAAGTGTTTGTAGCTTCATAGTTTTACAATGCATAAAAATATTTAAATGGGGAGGAATAATGTTGACTAAGTTTAGAACATAAGAACTTATCAATTCATTACGTTAATATTGCTTGCCTTGTTTAGCTGTTCTCTTCACAAAATATTGTGTTTATTTTAAAAAAGAAGGATTGAGGAACCTTGTACTGCCTATGAACTGCTGAGTATTCGGATTATCGCTTTAAACGTCAATTGCCCCAACATGATCAGAACACAACAGAGAGTCAGACAGACCTGATTTTTATCATATCACCTTTTGTTAACAATGGATTGGAGCTGTCACATTCAGTAATTGCAGTAGTGAACGGCCTGTTTTACTTTGCAGGGTGTAGCTTATTCATAAAATACCATCAAGCACATTCTAGAATCATTTCAGTCAGAGAATGCAGAGAATGTGAGAAAAAAAAGTCACATCGCATTTTGCATTATTTGTTGACTGAATGTACAAGCAAACTTAAAACATGGCAAGGAATTGTTCACTTTCCAAAATAAACTATGTGGGGTTCAGTGAGTTAACAGATCATCAGTTTACCTTCACAGAGAAGGCTTAGATCATGTTTTAATGAGGAAACAAAGCTCTCACAGCTCCGTTAACATTCTCCATCAAATAATTACATTTTCTCAAATGCAACAACTCATGCTTTTATAATATAGTGCGCAAGCGATTCTCAATAATCCTAATTGGAAGATCAGAAAAGATTGTAGCTGCTAGAGCTGATTTTGCAGTATTTTAGGTATCAGAGTTGATTTCCATTAATTCCTGGAAGAGTAATCATTGTTTTATAAACTGTGCATTGTTTTGGAAATTTGGGGAAAAGAAAGATCAAAGCAACAACAGTTTAAAAAGGAGGAAGAGAGAATATTAGAGAACAGATGGTCAGTGAGACAGAGAGAAGAGAAAGAAACTGACACTGCTGTCGGACACACCCATGAAACTGCACAGCCACTGCTTTTGCTGTTTGAGTTCATGTATTTCTGGGCATCGGTGTGCACCTGAGAAAAACTAACAAACAGCAAAAATCACAGCTGACCTTGGAGGAACCTGTGTGGGAGAGTCCACAGCACAGAGCAGATAAGTGCATGGTTTTTTAAGTATAACCTTGCTCACATGTTTTGTGTAAATCTACAATAGTGAGTAGAGTGAGTCCTTTTTGGTTGTAGGTTTTATTGAGATCTGTCTCTTGATTAAAATGTAAAAATATAAAGCGCAGGCACTACATTAGCCTGGAGCTGTGTCTTTTAGAGCAGTAAAACAATGGTATTTTCTGTGCCTGTAGATAATTCATGCGCAAAAATAGCCTTCAGTAGAGTGATGTCCTCTTCCAGTCGGATGTGGGAGATTAGTGAGAGCTTCCATGTTACTGATGATTATGTTTGCAGTAAGTCTGTTTGGCTGCAAATCCTATCACATTGCATGGATCGGTTGGAGCAACAGTGACAGGCAATGAGGGATTTACAGGAGCTGGAGGGTGTGACGGATACCAGCTATAGTAAGAGAGAAAAATCTCAGATATGGTTAGGTTACCTCCAAGAAAGGCTGATACTGAAGGAGTCTCTTGTGGCTATTCCCATCTCAAACAAATATGCTGGTTTGGAAAATGTAAGGGGTGATGCACTCTCAGGGGAACATGGCAGGAACAGCCAAGTTTCTGGTACCAGGTTTTGCTTGAATGCATTGAGGTTATGTCAGGCTCCGAATGATCAGTTCTGATACAGGACTTTCTTGTCAAAGGCACAGGCAGGTGTGTCTGCGGCCAACAGCAAGAAATCAGAATGAGGTGTTGCCTCCATGGTGACAGGATCAAGGATATCTCAGACAGAGTGTAGAATATTCTCAAAGGGGTGTGGGACCAGCAGGAAGTCATAGTACATATCTGAATGAACAACATTGAAAGGGAAAAGAATGAGATTCTAAAGGGAGGAAGCAGGGAGTTAGATAGAAAAGTAAGAGGAGGTCCTCGAGGATAGTAATATCTGGATTACTCCAGGAGCTCCGAGCGAGTCAGGATAGGGATAGGAAGATAGAGCAGATGAATGCATGGCCTAGGAGCTGATGCAGGGCAGAATGATTCACATTTTTGGAATCCAAACGTGAAAGCAGCAGGTCAAACAGTCAGGTGAGTCAGGAACAAAGCAGAGAATGAGTCAAGAGTGACAATTTAGATTGCATTTATTCTATTTTAAGAGGACTAACAGGGAAGGCAGATCAACTGAGGGCATAGTTAGGAACATGGGACTGGCATATCATGGCAATTACACAGATGTGGCTCAGGGAATAGACAGGACTGGCAGCTTAAAGTTGCAGGATAGAAATGCTGTTGGGAGGAAAGAAAGGGGACGAGGAGAAGAGGGGGAATTGCGTTTTTGATCAGGGAAAAAATTATGGCTAATCGTAGGGAGGATATTCCTGGGAATAGATCCAGGGAAGTCATTTGGGTGGAACTGAGAATTAAGAAAGGGATGATTACCTCACTGGGATTGCACTCTCGACCTCTCAATAGTCAGTGGGAAATTGAGAAACAAGTTTGTCAGGGAATCTCAGTTATTTGTAAGATTAATAGGGTGGTAATGGTAGGGGATTTTAACTTTCCAAGCACAAACAGGGTCTGCCACATTATGAAGGGTTTAGATGGAGAGGAATTTGTTAAATGTGCATGTGGTAATTTTCTGATTCAGTATGTGGATACACCTACAATAGCACGTGCAAAACATGACTTCATCTTAGGAAATAATGCAGGACAACTGACTGAGGTGGAGGTGGGAGCCAGAGATGAGAACACTGCTAGTTTAAAATAGTGACGAAAAAGTAGAGACTGATCTAAATGTTAAAGATCTAAATTGGATGAAGTCCAATTTTGATAATATGAGCAAGAACATTCAAGAGTTGATTGGGGGGCAGATGTTTACAGGGAAAGTGACAGCTGGAACGGGTTCAGAAAAGACTTACAAGGACCTTGCCAGGGTTGGAGGGTTTGAGCTATAGGGACAGGCTAAATTGGCTGGGTCTGTTTTTAGGCAGAAGTGGGTACTGCAGACTCTGGGTCTGTTTTTAATGGAGCTTTGGAGACTGAGGGGGTGACATTACGGAGGTTATAAAATCATGAGGGGCATGGACAGGATAAATAAACAAGGTTTTTGCCCTGGGTGGTGGTGGAGCCCAGCAATAGAGAGCATAAGCTTACAGTGGGCGGGGAAAGTTTTAAAAGGGACCTAAGGTAATACTTTATTCACACAAAGGATGGCGAATGTTAGGAATGAAAGGCCAGAGGAAATGATGGAGCCTCATACAATTACAACATTTAAAAGGCATCTGGATGGATAAATGAAGAGTAAAGGTTTGGAGGGATATGGGAACAAATGGGAAGAGATTAGGTTAGAATATCTGGTCATTTGGATGATTTGGATCAATGGGTCTGTTTCTGTGCTCTACATCTCTATGACTAACTACTCCCATTATGCTAAGAGCAGTCGAACAAATGTTCCATTGTAGGGTAATATCAACATTTTCAATCTCAATTCCCTTTTAGAAGTCAATCCCTGTCCTTTGTTTTCAATGACAGGGCCATGTGCAAGGTGAAAACTGAGTTAATGTTTTGAGTTCCTTGACAAGTGTTCATACAAAGGTGGTGTGATGAAGAATGGTTGCATTAACTCTGTTTCTCTTTCCACAGATACTACGATACCTGTTGAATTTCACCAGCTATTTCTGTTTCTGTTTCATATTTCCAGTATCCCCAGCCTTTGATGTATCACATGAAAATGTTTCACTTCCCAACCTACCTCCCAGAAGTAATTCATAGAAGCATGGAGCCTGAATGTCCAGAAGAGGACTTTCGGTCCATCAAACTTGTGCTGTCAAGACTAGACAAAATCTAATCTCTTCCCAAGTATTTTTTAAAGGTTGTGAGGTTTCCTGCCTCAACTACTGTCCCAAGCGCTGAATTAGCAGAACCCCCACCACACTCTGGGTGAAAGCCTTTTCCTCAAATCCCCTCCAAACTTCTAACCTTCCACCTTAAAAAGTATGCCTCCTTGCCATCTGTCAATTCCAGGCCCAATGTGAATATGAAGATCTTCCATTGCTGTATGGGCAGATTCAGAGAATGTTTGATCAGTAATTTCTGATTTGTATTTTACCTCCTGTCTCTTTCAGTTAATTTCCTGATGATTTTGGTTCTCTCACGGGGAAAGTGCGGCCTCTCTAACTGCACAACGCGCTGCCTATTGGCTATGGCAGTGGCGGATGTACTGTTCTTTATCATGCACATCATGCTGTGGCGACTCAAATACCTTTACTACCAATGGAATTATCTGGACCGAACCCCTGCATGCAGTGCCATTTTTGTCGTGGTTAGTGCAGCCACTGACTGTTCCGTCTGGTTCACTGTCCTTTTCTCCTTTGATCGTTTTGTGGCCATTTGCTGCCTGAAACTGAAGAGAAAATATTAGACAGAGAAGACCTTGGCTGTGACTCTGGCTACAACTGGCATTCTGCTCTGTTCAAAAAACATTCCTTTCTATTTTCGGTTTGAACCGAGGAGGATAATTGGCAATATTCGGTGGTTCTGCCAAATAAGGTCAAGTTATTTTACTGATCCCAGGTGGCTCGGGTTTAAATGGTTTGGTATCATTTTAACCCCTTTCATCCCATTCGTGTTAATCCTGTTGATGAACACTCTGACGGTCAGGTACATTTTAGTGAGCAGCCGAGTCCTCAAGAGCCTGAGGGGTCAGAGGAAAGGAGAGAGTCACAAAGACGCAAAGATGGAGAGCCGGAAGAAGTCGGTAATTTCCCTCTTCACTCTATCCATCAGCTTTATACTTCTGTGGATAATGCACGGTGCAAACATCTTGTATTTTAGCATTAAGGGAGCAGATCGTTGGAGGAGCTGGTCGCTAACCCAATTTACATGGGCCGGAGAAATGCTCAAGGATTTCAGCTGCAGCACAAATACAGTATTTTATGCAGTAACTCTGTCGAAATTCAGAGCGAAGGTGAAGAGTGCGGTGCACCAACTGGTCATGTAAATTCTTCACTTAATGACTCAGCAAAACAACTGAGAGAGCACCAGAGGCAGCCGCGGTGTTCCCAGTGCAGGGATTGCACATGTACGGCCAGGATTCCATCAGCACAATCCCATGGATCTGAGGATAACACCCAGTGATGGATGGGGAGGTGGGAACAGGATGGGTCACCATTCACCATGCTCAGGAACACACTGCTATCCCTGATTGAGTGATGGATTGAGACACACAGGGACACACAGACAATAAGCAGCCGGAGGCCATTCAGCCCTTCGAGTCTGGCCCTCCTTCCAGCCCAGAAGATCGCAGCTCATCTAACTGTAACAGCAAACCCGCATTTCCGTGTGCACTTGAGGACCATCTACATGCAACTCACACACCCACTACCAAAAATCTGAAAAAGAATTTATCCAGCTCCACCTTCAACAATACTGAAGGACGTGACAAAGGGACAGCGGGTAAGGGAGAAAGAGGTCAGGATGGCAGGGCAGGATGGAAAGAGGCTGCAGGAGTGATTCGAAATGACAGATTGGCTGTGAGTGATGGGTTCAGCTGGAACATTGGGTCTTCACTGACTGCCCTGTGGATGAGTGTTAAAGTCCGGCAGGAGGGGTCCCTGCATTTCCCCTGCAGCGGAGGAGGGGGAGGGTCAGAAACAGTCCCTCCTGCACCATGATGATTGTCAGACTCTCTCTGTTCAGCTCACAATAAACACTTTATTCCAACAAGAGAAAGTCTCTCGGTGCTGGTGATCCCCTCATCTGAGTTGGTTATTATTCCGTTCACTTTCCTTTATTTTTGAGAGAGTTTCTTGAGCCCAGCTCCTGGCTCCTCCCACCACAAGGATGTTGCCCTCTCTCTATTCCTCTGCCTCTTTCTGTGTGTCTTTGTCTCTGTCCCTCCCTTCCTCTCTTTCTCTGTCTCTGTATCTCTCTCTCTCCTCATCTCTGAATTTTTGTCTCTTTGTGTGCCTCACTATCTCTTTCTCTCTCTCTCTCTCCCTCTCTCATTCACTTTGTCTGTCTGTCTTTCTCTTGCTCTCCTCTTCCTCTGTCTCTTTCTTTCTCTCTGTCTACCTCTGTCTCTCTCTCTATGTCCCTGTGCCTCTCTATGGGTGTGTCTCTGTGTTTGTTGAAATGTGTTGCTCTCATCCACTATGTCAGACACTTGTATATGTTCATGTGCATTGGTTCAAATCCATTCCTGATCCTTACATTCACTAATTTTTACCCTAGGATGTAATTTTGCAAAAAAACACAAAATGCTCGGACCCTGCCAGCAATATCTTGTCACAATACTCATTACAGTTCTGTGAGTGCACTGTCCCTCCATCTCCTGCACTTTGATTGTTTACATCTGTGTGTGTGTGTGTGTGTGTGTGTGTGTGTGTGTGTGTGGTGTGTGGGTGGGTGGGTGTGTGTGTCTGTGCATTTCTCTTTCATTGTGTGAGGGTGTGTGTGTCTGTCTGTGTGTGGGTATGTTTCATTGCCTTTGTGGGGATGTCACTTTGTGTGCATGTTCCTCAGTTTTTTATCTTCGGCTATGTTGCTGTGTGTATTATGTGCGTTTTGCATATGGTGTATGTTGCATTTCTACCTGTGCACAGTATCTGCTGTTTTTGCTTGTGTGTGTCAGTGTGTCATACTGGTTCGGTTCCTCGATGTGTGCCTGTCGTTGAGTGCAGGTGCATTATTGCGTGAACGCAGGGTGTGTGTCTGCCTGGCTGTGCACCTGTTTCTGTAGGTACATGTATTTTTCAGACTGTATTTGGCTTTTGCTTTGCATGTCAAGACCTTTTTGTGCCTCTGGCAGGATGGCTCTGTGCCTCTCTATGCGGGTGCCTCTGTGTTTGTTTAAAAGTGTTGCTCTCTGTCTGTATCTGACAGTGTATATGGTTCTGTAACTGTGTCTGTGTGCTCATGTGTGCATACAGGAATGCTTCTGTGAGTTATTGCAGGTAGGTGTGTAATGTCTCGGAGTATATATGTTTTATATGTGAGTGAGGATCTGTGTGTGATTCAGTGTCTGTGAATAAATGTGTTCCTATAATAGGGGATGACTGTTTTTTATGTGTGAGTGTGTGTGTGTGCGTGTTCTCAGTCTGTGTGCACATCTGTTCCTATATCTCAGTATAACTGTGTTTCTCTGTATGTGAGTGTGAAGGTGTTGGTGCGTTAATGTGTCTGTGTGTTGTTGTGTTCGCATTCTGCAGTATGTTTGTATTCCTCTGTGTGTCTGTGGGAGCGTGGGGCGTGTTTCGATGTTAGTGTGTTCCCATATCTGTGTGTGTGTGTGGGGGGGGGGAGGTGGGGTGGTGGTTGGGTGGCTTCCTGTTTCATGGTATATTCCTATGTCTCAATCTGATTGTATTTCTGTGTGTTGGTGTGTTTCTGTGTCTGTGTGAATCTATATCTCAGTTTGTCTGTGTGTGTGTGTGTGCTCGCACGCAAGTGTGGGGATGGAAGGGGGTAGTTTCGGAGGGGTGTGTATTTTTATGAGTTTGTGTAGGTTGGGGGGATGGCACGCACGTTTGGGGGTATTTCTGTTGTCAGTATGTTCCTATATCTCAGTCTGAGTGTATTTCTCTGTGTGGGTGTGTTTCTGTGCCCTTCAGGCTGTGGCTATGTCTCTGTCTCATAATGGCACTTCCTGTCCTGAAAGTAGCTGAGTGAACCGTACATCAGTTCATGGTGCATAGATCGCTTTCAATGGAGTATTTCTGAGAACCAGGAAAAGATCTAAATATCAGTACATTTACCCCAGAAACCCTGAAAATTGAACCGTAACCTTGGTTCAAAGACCCAAGCCAAGCAAACTAAACACAACAGGGAAATATTGAATGAAAAGCAGGGCATGAGGAAGCTCAGAGCAACAGTGGGATCTTGGGATGCTTGCCCACAGATCCCTGAAGGTGGCATGACAGTTTAGTAGATTAGATTAGATTACTTACAGTGTGGAAACAGGCCCTTCGGCCCAACAAGTCCCCACCGACCCGCCGAAGCGCAACCCACGCAACCCCTTACATTTACACCCTATCTAACACTACGGGCAATTTAGCATGGCCAATTCACCTGACCCGCACATCTTTGGGGTGTGGGAGGAGACCGGAGCACCCGGAGGAAACCCACGCAGACACGGGGAGAATGTGCAAAAACACCATCAGTCGCCTGAGGCGGGAACTGAAACTGGATCTCTGGCGCTGTGAGGCAGTAGTGCTAACCACTGTGCCACCGTGCCGCCCAAAAGGCACACGGGACACATGCTATATTAGTCATGGTGCTGATTATAGAAGGTCATGTTGGAGCTTTCCAGGACTTTAGTGAGGATACAGCCAGAGTACTGTGTGCAACACATGATTGTAATATATATACTCATATACACACATCAAACCTCAAAATGCTGCTGAGACGTGGGAACAGTAGCAGAGTTTAATGTGGGAAGTAGGTGAATGTGGTACTCTTGTAAACATCCTCTGCACCACCTCCAATGCCAGCACAGACTTACTTCGATACAGGGTACAAAACTGCTCACAATGTTCCAAACACGGTCTGACCAGAGCCTTATCCAGCCTCAGCAGTGTGTTTCTACTCTTGTATTCTAGCTATCTTTAAATGAAAGCTAACATTGCATTTGCTGCCTATTATGAAGTTGTGTAGAGTACTCCTGAATTTGAAGACAGGAAGCTAGAATTTGGTTGTAAAAATGACAGGAGGAAAGAGTGTGTGGCCCCTTTAAGAGGTCAAGTGCTTTTCTAGGCTTAGAGATTAATACAGAAAAATGCAGATTACAGACAGTTCTGACATTGAAACATGTATTATTTGGTTGTGTGATTGGAAACCTTAAGCTTGTTTTGATGTTACAGCAACCAGCTTGAATATTAGCAATTAATTTAAACTAGGTCCTCGATTCTGTTATAAGTGAATTCTGTCTAGGTATTCTAAATCTCTGGAGAATAGTCCCTGACACTCGGCTAACTATTCTACACTAGGGCTATGGTTCAGATCAACCGAGTTCTGCCTCCACACTCTGCCGACCGCGGACTGTCCTTTAACCCTTGACTTCAAGGGAGACTGTCCACAAGGTCCCGTCCTAGGAGGCGAACTCCAAGCTGACAGCACCAGCCCTCATCCCCTCCGGCTACCGCTTTTCCCGTGGCAAATCGAAATGCTGCGAGACACACAAATGAGCAACGGATGTTTATTTCAAACTTGCAAGTTTGGGCGGCTTCCAAAAAAAAAAGGAGCTTCGGAAGAATCGCGATGGAAGATTTTACAGCACTAATATTTACACATTATTTTTACATGTAAAAACATTAGTGACAATTCCATTGGTTAAAACATCTCACGCTATACATTTTTCTTACATTTAAAATCATTAATGACAATTCCATTGGTTAAAACATTTCACGCTTTTCTCTGCCAATTCTTTAATTAAATGTTATATTGTTTTTAACAATTCTGCTGGTTAAAGCATTTATCTGCTAAAGCATTCCTTGGTATCTTGCCCAAGGTTACCATGTTCCTGACATAACAGAGGTGACTTCTGGTTCATGTTCTCATGTGGCCTAGTCGCTCATAATTAGCCTTTACTTATTAAACCTCAGTTTTAATACAGAAATTACCTTACCCATACCAAAAGAATGTGTGTGGTGTGAGTGTGTGTGTGTGTGTGTGTGTGTGTGTGTATGTGTGTGTGTGAGTGTGTGTGTGTGTGTGTGTGTGTGTGGTGTGAGTGTGTGTGTGTGTGTGAATGTATGTGTGTGTGTGTGTATGTGTGTGTGCGAGAGTGTGTGTGTGTGTGGTGTGAGTGTGTGCGTGTGTATGTATGTGAGAATGCGTGACTCCTGCGTGAGAGAGAGTGTGTGAAACTGCAGAAATTACATTACCCATATCAATTCCAAAACCCAATTAAATTTAAATCTGATGGCTTTGACTGCCTCAAACCAATCAGATTGTAAAGAAATTAATAGATCGTCAAGGATATAAAAACGAGGGTATTTGGAATATTGTGGAGAGCCAACTGCTATCTGAAGAGGTAACAACTTTCATCTCTCAGAGAAAGCAACATCAACCCATAAAAAGTACCATGGCAAGTTTATCTAATACTCCAGACAAAAGGAGTGACAGACAAAACATCCCTGAAAGCAGGGTCAGCTGAAGAAAGTCATTTGTGACTTGAGATCAGAGGAGATGCTGAGAGACTGTGGAGAAGGCAAGGTAATCTGAAAAACCCATTCTGGCTGAACTTTGAGAGACAAAGTTTTAATTTATTGTTTTATTATTACTTAGGTTTATGATTGCGCGACCTGTGTTTATTGGAACAGCATGCTCAGTTAGGGAAGAGTTATAAGTGTGGGGGAATTGTTCAGATGGTTTGTCATTCTGTTGATTTGTTCACTGTTAGGCTTAAATAAATAAACTACTTATAAACTGACTGTCAGGGAATCCTTTCAGTCAACCACAGTTTTAACAGATTACGAGAGGCAAAGTGAGCTTCTCTGGCTGTTTCAGTTTTAATTATTAGAAGGAAACCTCTCCTTCCAGCAAAGCAGATTGGGACTTGTTTGGTTTAATTATCAGAAGTGACCCATCTGTTCCCTTTTGCAACACTTCCTAACTGCCAAGTTGTGAGATTTAGATTTGCTTTATTATGCAACAAGAAGCTATTAAGATGTGCATGGTACCCTAGACATTTAATATACAACCAAACTAAATATGTGGTATGTCTTGCTACTTTATTTTATATATACTGGCTGTTTTATTTTAAGGAAATGTTAACGTTTGGGCTAATTTACGTAAAGATTGATCTTCTAACGATCAGTATTGCAATGTAAGCAGTTAGTAAGAAAAACAAGCTAGCTGGGGGCAAGGGGTCAGCTTTGAAAAATAACGAAACCTTGAGCGAGACAATACTTCTGCTAATATGGTGCAAAAACAACCAGATAAGAGTACAAGGTGTGAGACGGTTGCTAAGTTCAAGGGCTGAAAACATCATTAGACAGGGAAGTGGTTATACGGCTGGAGTTCGAGACAATGAGGACATGATCATATGCTTTCTCTGTAAGAAATGAGATCATTGTAAAGCAATGACCCTCGTGACCTCTAGGGGCCATAGGGGAGGCTCTAAATTGCTATATAAGAAAGATCGCTGTAATGCTTGGGTACGCTTTTCTTTGGGAATGCGTCCAATTCTGCAGAATTTGTTAATAAAATCTTTGTTCTCTTGAATTTGTCCAGAGCGATTATTTAGAAGTGAATTTTCATTTCTAACAACTTGGGGGCTCGTCCGGCTCCACACTCCGGCTGCGGTGGGCTCAAGGAAGGACATCGGAGACGGTGCACCCTACCGAGTTCGGTAGTCCCCGATTCCTTCCTCGCCGTCCCGCTTCGCGGCTTGAGCGAGTGGTATCCGGGAGGCTCAGGAGAACAAAGAGGGAGGAGACTGGCCAGTCATAAAGGGAAAAATGGGCAGGGGATCGAGTAATTTTGGTGCACCGAAGCCAGGTAGGCACAGATTTCTTCTGTTGCGTTCGGACAGGTTTGGTCTCTGATTGATGCGCGAAACTCAAGGACACCTTGTCTTGTCAGGTGTTGTTTACGTACCGGAGTCTCTGCGCTCAATCAGTTACCAGGGTTTGGTCTCTGACTGATGCGAAACTCAAGGACACCTTGCCTTGTTTGGTGTTGTTTACGTACCGGAGACTCTGCGTTCAGTCAGTTACCAAGGGTTGATTACCTGTTGCCGCAACCTGGTCGATCATAAGGAAATCCGGTGAGTGTGGGATATTCTTGTTTCTCGCACGGGCGGTTTAATTGCTTGTATTTATCTTCGGCATGGGAAACGGGGGCGCAAGAGTGCCTCAACCGTTGCCTGATGAAGAATACAAGGGGGTGCCGGATGATAGCCCGTTAGGACGAATGTTACGTAACTGGGGTCATGGAAAAAGAAAGGGGAAGTCTAGACGAAAAATGGTTAAATTTTGCGAAAAATGGTCACAACAACCTATTCAAGGGGGTTCTGTTTGGTGGCCCAAATTTGGATCGGACGAGGATTGGGTTTGTCAAATTTTAAATGATCATTTAAAGAATAAATATAATCCAACACTAAAACAGAGAGAAACAGAGAGAGAGAGAGAGAGACATGAGGAGAAAAGGGGATAAAGAAGTAATGAGACTGTTCCCGCACGGGAGGTCCCGGTTGGGGAACGGACAAAGTTTTTTTTTTAACCAGCAGTTTGCAGTAAGACCGACAGAGAGAGAGAGAGAGAGAGAGAACTGCTTGCAAAACATTTAACTCTCTGTGATTCGGGTTGAATGCACATTTGTTTGTTGGTGATTGAATGAGGAAGTTTTATTCACTGGAACTTGAGTTCCAGGATTGTTTTAAATGTGATTTTTATGAAAACTTAACATGATTTATTTTCACTATGTGAAGGACAGTTGTAGTTAGGACTTCCATAGTTATTATCTGAGACCTTGGATTCGGCTATTAGAATTTTTTTAAACTTGAAATGACAAATTATTGTAAGACAGTTATGATTATTTTATGACCTAAAGTATTGTAATTGAGAAATAGTTAGGAGTACACAAGAAAACTAATTTTGGATCTAAATTAGGATACTAAATTTGGGTGATTACAGTGGGTTTTAAAATTTGGGAACTGTATGTATTTTATATTTTAAATATTAAATACTAAATAAATGGATATAAATATGTAAATATGTTTACAGTTTAGGAACAGGCTTTAAAGTTAGTCAAGCATGAATTATTAAAATTGGTGTTTGAGGATATGAGAAGTTTGGAACATTACAATATTTCTTAAATAGTGCCGATAGGGGACAAGGAAATTGGGTTTGTGTGTGACCCCCTCACCAGTGGGGAGGTCGGAACATTTAAAAGGAAATGACGGTCCTGGATGAGAATCCGATAGGATTGTCAGAACAAATTAATTAATGTTTGAGGCCCAGTCTATATATGTGGGCTGAGTTAATGTCTATTTTTGAATATACTATTTACTGGGGGAGAAAGGAGACTTATATGGGGATACTGAATAGGGAAAGTGTTAATTGAGATTTTTTTAAAAAAACTAGTAACAGCGCCGGTATTAAGCTTGCCGGACAATTTGGCATGGGAGGGGGATGGTTAGGGGTGAGGACAAATATCCCCTTCAGAACCCTAACTGAGACAACCATAATATAGAAAAGTGAAATAATATACTAGACATGCAAAATTTGATAATCCGAGGGATACAAACTTGCATCCCCAAACAGCGAAAGTTAGCCAAGGTTTTCGACCTGAGGCAGGGAAAGGACGAGTCTCCCTGTCCATTCTTACACAGATTAAGGGAGTCGGTTAGGAAATGTTCGGGTATAGACCCAGATGGGGAAATAGGATGACGGATGGTAAAGGTTCACTTCGTGACAAAGGCATGGCCTGATATCCAGAAGAAGTTACAGAAGATAGAGGACGGGAGCGGTAGAAATGAGTCGGAGTTGTTACAGGAGGTTCAGAAGGTATTTGTATAGAGAGGCATAATGGTGGAGGAACGGAAGGCTAAGATGCTGGTAGCAGTAGTATGGGAGGACTGTATGAAAGACAAAAGGAGTTGGATAAATACGGTGTTTATCTAAACCTGAATATTTATGTCTGTGTGGGCCGCCCCCCCCCCCGTAGGAATTTTGTGTTGGTGAAGATTTATGTGTGTCTTTGTGTGTGCAAATTTGATTGTAAAAAAAAAGTCTCTGTGGATGTGAGAATTTGTGTTTGTGTATGGATTTTGTTTTATAAAAAAGGGCTTCTCAGCTAACAAGCAGTTTAACACTTTGTGGTCTGGCTTGAATTCATCTGTTTGTTAGTGCATGAATGTTTGAGTGTTTGTCACCTAGAGCGTGAGTCATGAGATATGTGGCTTCGTTGTTTCTCGTTTACTCCACCAGGGATTCCTGACTCAGACCCCTCCACTCGATATCCACCTCCACAAAGTGGAACCGGGAGACTGAGTTTTGATAAAATCCTGGAAACCGAAGAAACTCCAATCACTCTGGGAGGGACCGTTTCAGGTGTTACTCACCACCGAAGTTGCCATACGAACAAAAGAAAAAGGGTGGACTCACGCCGCCAGACTAAAAGGCCCGGTGTCGCCGCCCAAAGAGGACTCTTGGTCGTGTGAGGCCGGTGATGGACCGTTGGTGGTGAAGTTAAAGAAACATCAAAAATGAACTCTCTTGGGACTCTTTTGCTACATACTGTATTATTATTTGCCTTCCTTTCAGTGGGGAAATTGACTGGTAACTGTGATAAATGCCGCTCTAGGGTTCGGGTGTGGGACACTGAGTTAGAGTTACGCGGATCCTTTGTATCCCACTCCTCTTATGCTAATAATACTCGCTGTTATGATATGTACCCACAACAAAAGTGCGGGGAAAAAGGGAAAACTATACTATCAAGTAAAAAAACAGGGGATATCTCGGTCTAGCTAAGGCTAGGGTCTATCGTTGCCCCTTTATAAATTACGAATGGTTGTGTATGTCAACAGACAGTTTACAGGGACATGCTGAATTGCTGGAAACAGATAAAAGAAGACCTAAAGGGGAATGTGCCAAATGCGGCGCTATAATTCAACTGGGAGATCCTAATTTCTTCTCCCTTTGCCATGATGAGGAGTCCCGGGAGGAATGTTGGGAGGATGGGAAAATGTATTATCAAATGTTAAATAAGGGATATATTGGATGGCCTGAGGGGAGGGTCCATGAATGTATTTGGGAAGAACACGAATGGGTCTGCATTAAAAAAAAAGACAGCTGGGATATGGCTAACAGGCCGTGCGACAAATGCCGCCAAACTGTGAAATGGGGAGACCATGTCTTTCCGGGGTCTTTTGTGTTTCACACTAAAATACGTGGTGCCTGTTACAACCGGGAGAAAATGATACCATGTTGGGAGGATGGGGAACATTACTACCAGGTATTCAGCCTGGGATATTACACGAGTGGAAATATAGACTGTCCATTTATGGCACAATGGCTTTGTATCAGTTTTATTAGCTCGGCAGCGGACCACTTTGACCGGGTTAAGGAAATATATCCCGGGTTAGAGAAATCTATTCCAAATTACGATGCCAGAATAGCCGCCTCAGCCAAGGTTTCCTCCCTCTATGAGGACATTGAGAAACGGCTTACTCTTTCTGATGTTGTGAAAAATCTCTTTATTGACTTCACGTCTCAAATTGCCAAAATTTTAAATGTGATGAGCTGTTGGGTTTGTGGGGGTCCGCATATGACCGAGCAGTGGCCATGGACGGGGGAGAGTTTGGATGTTCAGGAAATCCTCGAATACAATTGGACTTACTCCAAGAACAGAATTTATCAAGTCTGGAAATTGCAGAATACCCCGGCGGGCCACTTCTGCATTGGGAAACAAGGGTCCCACCCAGTTGGTGACAGCCCCTGTCAGCGGGTCTTGAATCTCACCACAGACACTTGGTGGCCCCGACCCTTGGTTGGTTTCTCACCAAACAACCCCTTGGGTTGTCTTTCACCCAACAAGGGGATCTCACCTGCAGGCGGTTGCATCCCACCTCTGATTCCTGGAATTGCAGTGGTTCTGGCCCTTATGCGTGAATGCCGGGAATTAGAGAGGCATGGGACGGTGTTGCCAGGGACAGTGGGGGGGGTCCGGCTCCTGATGGTTTATTTTGGATTTGTGGGGATCTGGCGTATTCCAGGTTACCACAGGAATAGGGTGGCTTATGCTTCCTTGGTATAGTCAGACCGGAGTTCTTTCTCCTCCCCCGTGATCAAGGGGCTGACCTGGGGGTTAAGTGGAGGCCCGGAAGACTGGCACGGAAGCGTAGGAGTGCTAGTCAGTGGAATGTCCACAAGTACGGAGACATCCACTTGGCCAAGTGGGGCGCAGATTGGCCACCGTCCCGTATCATTGAGTATTATGGGCCGGCAAGTTGGGCTCAGGATGGCCCTTGGGGTTACAGAACTCCAATTTATATGCTTAATCGTATCATTCGCTTGCAGGCGGTGATGGAAATAATCACCAACAAAACCGCCTTCGCATTGGAATTACTGTCTAGACAGCAGTCTCAAATGAGGGCTGCAATATATCAGAATCGTCTTGCTTTAGACTACCTGCTTGCCTCTGAAGGGGGTGTCTGCGGGAAGTTTAACACGACAAATTGTTGTCTGGAGATAGACGATAACTACGAGGCTGTCCTAAAAAAAATCACCCGGGACATCCGTAAAATAGCCCATGTACCTGTCCAGACGTGGCGACCTATAGGGGACGCTAGTTGGTGGAACACGCTTTTTGGGGGTGGCTGGTGGCGCATGGCATTGATGATGATGGTGGGTGTCGGGGCCCTGTTCCTCGTTATTCCCTGTCTGGTCCCCTGTGCAAGAGTGTTGATCCAACGCCACATCGCCCAGATGCAAGCCATTGCCATACCCCAACATGGTACTCATGAACTTAAAGTTTTACTATTGAAAAGACAGAAGGACCTCCCTGAGCCGTAATTCACCTATTCTGTTACGCATGCACATCTTAAAAAGAAAAAGGGTGGAGTTGTGAGATTTAGATTTGCTTTATTATGCAACAAGAAGCTATTAAGATGTGCATGGTACCCTAGACATTTAATATACAACCAAACTAAATATGTGGTATGTCTTGCTACTTTATTTTATATATACTGGCTGTTTTATTTTAAGGAAATGTTAACGTTTGGGCTAATTTACGTAAAGATTGATCTTCTAACGATCAGTATTGCAATGTAAGCAGTTAGTAAGAAAAACAAGCTAGCTGGGGGCAAGGGGTCAGCTTTGAAAAATAACGAAACCTTGAGCGAGACAATACTTCTGCTAATATGGTGCAAAAACAACCAGATAAGAGTACAAGGTGCGAGACGGTTGCTAAGTTCAAGGGCTGAAAATATCATTAGACAGGGAAGTGGGTTATGCGGCTGGAGTTCGAGACAATGAGGACATGATCATATGCTTTCTCTGTAAGAAATGAGATCATTGTAAAGCAATGACCCTCGTGACCTCTAGGGGCCATAGGGGAGGCTCTAAATTGCTATATAAGAAAGATCACTGTAATGCTTGGGTACGCTCTTCTTTTGGAAGGCGTCCGATTCTGCAGAATTTGTTAATAAAATCTTTGTTCTCTTGAATTTGTCCAGAGCGATTATTTAGAAGTGAATTTTCATTTCTAACAATATGCAAACTTTTCAATGAGGTTGCGCACAACTTGGGAATGAAGCAATTCAAAACTATTGCATAGCATCTAGAATCGAAGGAAGAGCTCGGGTGATTGCATCAAACATGACAGATCTTGTTGAGGGCTTATGGTCAGGATTATCCAAACAATTGGGATAATAGACTTCTATTGGTATTTTTTTTCGATTAGAGATGCACTGAATGAATCTGCCAAACTGAATCCAGTCCATTATTTTTGGCACATGTAGTAAGAGGACTGGCAAAATTGATTAATGGGAAATTAATAGGTCAGAATTCGGAAACCATCCATTTGGACTACGTGTCAAATTTTAGAGAATGATTAAATAGAGCTGGAGAGTTTGCCAGACAGCTTTGAAAGTATCGCAGCATAAAATAAAACAGGAAGCAGATAAGAAATTCGCAATTTGCAATTAATGATAAGGTATTGATGATATTTACAGTAACAGATGAGACTTAAAAAGCAAGGTTTAGTAGATCTTATCTAATCAAGTTACTTTTATAAGTTGGACTTGCTCAGAGGCCACTGGCAAGTACCTCTGTCAGGGAGAGGAAAGGCAATTTCAGATTGTGTAAAACCAAATGGATGATATCAGTTCAAAGTCATGCCATTTGCTGTGAAAAACACTCCAGCCACAGTTAAGAGGCTGACTAAATAGGTCATTGCTGGATTGTCCAATTCTGTTGTTTCAATTGATGACCTGGTGATTTTTAGTCACTCATGGAAGGGACATATACCGCATTTATCGGATTACGTGACCTCTGCTGATCTGTGCTGCCTGCCCTCTGGCCAGCGTTGGGATTGCAGGTCTGTCTCAAAGTGCTGGAGCAGCTCTACAGCGCCCGCACATGATCAGACACCATATTAATGATGTGAAGAAGATAAACTAATGAACTAGTAAAGTATTGATGTCTACATCGTAACAGCTGCAAAGCACAAAATTGTTTACATACAAACATGGACAGTTATAATATAGGACAATATATAGATATAAACTCCAACAAAAACAAGATTTAATTTCCAATGCACAATAATATTCCATGTAAACACAATCAGCTCTAATGCACAATGATAT
Organism: Hemiscyllium ocellatum; assembly: GCF_020745735.1. NCBI lineage: Eukaryota > Metazoa > Chordata > Chondrichthyes > Orectolobiformes > Hemiscylliidae > Hemiscyllium > Hemiscyllium ocellatum. Next base: position 16,353,838 of record NC_083440.1, on the reverse strand, counting down.
TTGCAGAGACCCAAACAGCTCCGACATATGACAATACAGTAGACACATAGAACAGGAAATAATGTGTATGTAAACGGCCTATAGGAAATAAGTGAAGGCACTACTGCCAAATTTGCATTTGGCGCAAAAACATAGGTGGGAAAGCAGATTTGGACATTGCACGTGTTTACTTAGGTAGAAGATGGTGGTGGTATTCTTGAAGAAGATGAATACGCATTTTGTTGGAGGGAGAGGTTAAATGTGTTGGTGAATAACTTTGCCAGGTGGTACAGAATCTAAGTGCATGGCCAGGGACTCTATGCAGACCTGTGATTTTCCTTGGGTTTACTGTCTGCAATATCATTTTAATATGTTCAGCAATGAGCAAATAAACAGGTGTGTCTGGGACTGTTGGTGCAGGCGTCACTGCGCCCCTGGCATTGAGATCAGACCGAGCAGAGAAATATTTAAGCGCCTTAAGGAGGGATATGTCTTTGCTAGCTTTCTCTGCTTCATTTTTCATCCTGCAATTTTCATTAGGCTTTGCTATAGGCGGCAGGAGTCTGTTTGGTAAAGCTTGACCTCTAATGTGCTCTGGTACCCTCCCCCCAGTGGCAACCCTGATGGTCCCGCAGAGATGATATCTGGATTGCCGATATAGGTCTGGCTAGTCCCACTTGAATGTTGCTACTCTGTCCTTCATTAGGGAGAAGATTTGCTGATCCACTCAAGGTTTACGCTTGCTGAACACTCGGAATGACTTGTTTAATACACAGTCCGCCTTGCATTTACCCATGATGTCCGTGATGACGGCAGTGCATTCATCCAGGTTTTCCACTCACTGCTTGAACATGGTCCAGTCCACCAGTTCCAAACAGTTGCAGAGACTGTCATTCACAACCTTAGACGAGCATTGTACTTCCTTTTGTGAAGGTTCCTCCCATTTAAGCTTCTGATTAGAAGCTGTTTCCACATGTAGCAGAGACTAGGAGTTGAGGGCACAGCCTCAGAGTAAGGAGACAACATTTGTATCTGAGACGGGAATGAATTTCTTCAGCCAAAGGGTCGGTAAACTCAGAAAATCATTGTCACAGAGGGTTCTGGCGGTTAGGATATTGTGTGTGTGATAATGGTGCTTCTTACCAAGGTTGTCGTATCCTTTTTCTATGTATCTCAGAGTGTTTGTAACTGCATCAGTTCCGGGGTGTCTCGTTTGGATGCGTTGTCGGGCCAAATCCATGATAGCTGACAGGCACTGCCTCAGGCAAAAGGCTTTCAAATGTAAAGGCATGTACAATGAAAGTGGAGTTGACAATTCTTCTTGCCCAGCTTTTCTCTGGTTTGGTTTCGTTTGTTTTGGTGTTTAGAAGTAGTCAGTTTTTCAGACAGTACGTAAAAGGAGCAGTTACATGACAGAAGCTGTTCCATGCTGAATGTCTCTCTGAAATCTCTCCTGTATAACCATGTGGTTGATTTTACTCGTTTTGCCATATGGTATTTATGGGGATTGTTGCAGGAACTTGAAGCAATATTTAAGTTGGGATCGCCTGTTGGGTTGTTGGATTAATGAAGTTAACTTGTATTCTGTTCTCCTTTGTTTGTGTTTCATTTGGTACTCTGTCAGAAAATTCTGTTTGATTTGAAACCTGCTGCAAACAAGTACAAAAGATAGGGCCTGGGCTACCATCTTTAAATATTTTGAGAGGGTCTTCCCTGGTTCACAATAAATGTATTAAAATTAGATATATATGGGCTCCTTATTGGTAAGGAATTCAAAAGTGTTGGGGAGAAGGCAGGAGAATACAATTGAGAAACAAATCCTACCCGTTGCATCCTTGGTCCAAGCATGGAAGAAACAATTCGAATCCTGCCCTTCTTTAAATATTCCCCTATCTTGTTTCGTTCCTGAGGCTTAGCTCCTTGGACTGAAGTAATAGTTCAGCTCTCAGGGTGCATGAGGCACAGAAATGATATTTAGATATTTCCACATTTGCAAAAATATGCCATTGACATCAGTCTGTGCACTGTGACCTGCTGAAGGGTTCACTTGTCCCTTTTTCAGGAGAGGAAGTCTCATGATGAGTCAGAGAAAGAACCACATCCAGAGGGATAGAGAAACACACCAATACCGTCTCTCTCTCCCCGCACCTCTCTCTCTCTCTCTCACACACACACAAACGCAGAAACACACCTTCACAAACAGAAATACAGTCAAAGTGAGATATAGAAAAGTATTGACAAACAAAAACACATACACATGCAATTTACAAACATGCACGAATGCACAGTAACGCAAAGTGAAATGTGGGAACACAACTGCACAAAGACTAGAGACCCATTCCCACACCCTCACAACACACGCAGGAATACAACCAGAGGGCAGAAGCGGACACACCCACTTACACATGGGTGGGCACGTGCGCGCACGCACGCACACACATATGAAAACAGACATACCGAGATATAGGGGAACACCATGAACGTACAGAATGCACATGAATCCACAAAGACATACTGCAATTTCAGATCAGATTTACACAAACACACACACACACACACACACATATCGACATACTGATAGAGAAAGGAGCACTCCCATGTCCACATTAAATTCATACATATCTGTACTCTCATAAATACAATCATACTGAGGTATGGGAACACATCTCCACACAGACACAGATTCACACCCACACCACCAGAGACACATATAAACGAACTCAAGTAAGACATATTGCACACCAACCTGCAAGAATTGACAGAAACTTTTTTTTAATATAAGCAAAAGCCCATTCAAACAGTTACTGGACAGTGAGCGACATTCAGAAATAAACAGAGACCCACCCAAAAACAGGCACAATGGGATTCTGCTGGAGGCACAGAAACATATTGAAACGCACACGGAATGCAACCGTTTGAACAACTCACTCACCTGCTTAAACAAAAACACAGGAGAAAGTGAGGTCTGCAGATGCTGGAGATCAGAGCTGAAAATGTGTTGCAGGAAAAGCGAAGCATGTCAGGCAGCATCCAAGGAACAGGAGAATCGACGTTTCGGGCATAAGCCCTTCTTCAGGAATCATTCCTGAAGAAGGGCCTATGCCCGAAACGTCGAATCTCCTGTTCCTTGGATGCTGCCTGACCTGCGGCGCTTTTCCAGCAACACATTTACAGCTCTAAACAAGAACACAGCCAGGCAGAGACATATGATGCACTCCCACAATAATACAATGAGGTTCAGAGACGCACACACGGAGTCATTGAACCATCATATCTTGCTGTCAGTAACACGCACACGCAAAGTCATAGTACTGTAACCCTACAAAAAGCACAGAGGCACAAACACAACAATTGCATATTAGCAAAACAAACACAAATACGCAATCAAGCAGGCCCTGTTTTTACACCCACATAAAAACACTCATCTTCACAGAAGCACTCATTGAGAGTGAATATCATTCCCAAACACATAAGCACATGATTGTCTCGTCACCAAAATACTTCCCAACATACACAAATGGAAACCCGCACTCAGATGTATAAACACACACAGAATGTGACACACTCAAAAAACATATATAATGACAAAAACTGAGAGACATAAACACAGAGAGTGAGATCCGCACAAAAGTATGAATCCCACACCCCACCCACCCCCCCCCCACACACACACACAGCGACGCACAGATTCTCTCACATACTGAAAGTGAAACGTATGAACACACCTCCTACCCATCCACAGACAGAGGAAAGGGCGATGATCAAATTCCAGCAGATCTCATTGTAGTAATGTGTCATGGTATAGCTGGCTGTATCTGTACACTTTGTACTTTGCAAAATCACTGCCTGAGGAAGGATTTGTGAATGAAGGGATCAGGAAGGGAATTGAGTCAATGCAAGTGAGCATATATTAAACTGAGACAACAACTCTCTGACATGGCAAATGTGACAAAAATACAGAGCACGCGAGAGACTGAGAGATAAAGAAAGAGATAGGAAGAGAGACAAAGAAGGACAGACATCGATGAAGACAAAGAGATTGATAGGTAGGTAGGGAGAGACAGAGCGAGGCAGGCAGGGAGACACAAAGAGTGAGACAGAAAGAGAGAGACAGACTGAGCAAGAAGCTGAGAAATGGGAGAACAACACGCGAAAGAAAGAGAGAAAAAGACAAACATAGACAGAAAGAGGAAGAGAGAGAAAGAAAGCAATATCCCTGTGAATGGAACAGACAGAAAATGGACTCAAAAACAAATGGGCATGTAACAATAAACCATTCAGATGAGGGGATCACCAGCACGTGGAGTCTTTCTATTGTTACAAGTAAGTATTTATTGTGAGCTTAACAGAGAGAGTCTGATGATCATCATGGTGCAAGAAGGAATGTTTCTGTTCTTCCACCTCCTCCTCTGCAGGGGAAATGCAGAGGCACCTCTTGCCGGTCTTTAACACTCATCCACAGTGCAGTCCCTGAAGACCCAAAGTTCTATCATTCACAGCCAGTCCGTCACTTTGAATTGCTCCTCCAGCCTTTTTCCATCCGACCGTACTCCTGACAGTAACCTCTTTCCCTGTTACCTGCTGTACATTTGTCACAGCCTTCAATGTTCCTTAAGGTGGAGGGCGATAGGTTTTTGTCAAGGTATTGGAGGATGTTGTGGTTGGAGGGGGTGCTCAGGAGCCCATGTAAATGCAGGAAGACTTTGCAGATGGATTACCCTTGATCTTCTGGGCTGGCAAGAGGATCAGGCAGAAAGGGACAAATGGCGTCTTGAAGCTCATTGTCTGTGTGGCCCCGTGTGTGTAAATCGTCAGCCAATCAGGGATATCAACGTATTCCTGGGCGTAGTGAATAGTGAGCCATCCTGTTACACCACCCCATCCATCCGTGGGTGGTATAAACAGATCAATGTAATTGTGCTAATGGAATCCTGGCTGTACATATGCAATTTCTGCACTGGGAGCACTGCGGCTGCCTCTGGAGCTCTCTGAATTGTTTTGCTGAGCCATTAAGTGAAGAATTTACGTGACCAGTTGGTGCACCGCATTCCTGAACTTCTCTCTGAACTTGGGCAGTGTCGCTGCATAAAATAATGTGTTTGTGCTGCAGCTGAAATCCTTGAGCATTTCTGCAGTGTATGTAAAAACGATGAGAGGGCCGTAATCCCAACGATTTGATCCTTTAATGTTATAGTATAAGACATTTGCACCATGTGGTACCCACAGAAGTATGAAGCTGGTGGATATGGTGAAGAGGGAAATCATCGACTTCCGCTGGCTTTCCATCTCTGCATCTTTGTGCCTTTCTCCCTTCCTCTGGCTCTTGCGGAAACGACGTGTGGCTAAAATGTACCTGACCGTCAGAGTGTTCATCAACACAATTAACATGAATGGAAGTAAAGGGGTAAAAATGATGTCAAACCACTTAAACCCCAGCCACCTGGGGTCAGTAAAATAACTTGACTTTGTTCCACAGTACCATGGAACATCGTCAATTATCCTCCTAGGTTCAAACCGAAAATAGAAAGGAATATTTTTTGAACAGAGCAGAATGCCAGTTGCACCCAGAGCCACAGCTAAGGCTTTCTCTGTCCAATATTTTCTTTTCATTTTCAGGCAGCAAATGGCCACAAAGCGATCAAAGGCGAAAAGTACAGTGAACCAGACGGAACAGTCTGTGGCTGCAAGGGCCAAGACAAAGACAGTACTGCACATAGGGGTGATGTGCAAGAAAGACCAAGGGAAGTAAAAGTATTTGAGTTGCCACAATATGATCTTCATGAGAATGAACAGTAGATCCGACGTTGCCATAGCCAACAGGCAGCGCGTTGTGCTGTTCAAGAGGCCACACTTACCACGTGTAAGGACCAAAATCACCAGGAAATTAACTACAAGAGACAGGAGAGAAAACAAAAAACGGAAATTAATAACCAAACGTTAGCCACATTGGCCAAGAGAGCAACGGAAGATCTTAACATCTAATTGGGTCAGCTGGGAGATTCAGATGTTGAGTTGGAACACGACGGCTCCAATGGCCTGACCATTTCGAAGCTGCTCAATTCCGATTTTAAATAAGTGTGGGCAGGCAATTAACATATCCCGGGGGACATAATTTTTAAGGTGAAAGGGAAGAGGTTTAGATGTAATCTGAGGAAGAGCTTTGCATCAAGGGCGTGGTGGGGGTCTGGTGATTCAGTACCTGGGAGGGTACTGAAAGCCGGAAAAAAAAATCAAAAAAATTAAAAACTACTTGGATGAACGCTTGAGGTATCATAACGTTCGAGACTATGAGGCTAGTGCTGGAAGCTCGGAGGAATGTAAATTAAGTGTCGCTTGGACTGCACAAACTAGATGGAACGAATGGCCTCTTCTGACCAGTCTGGTTTTCCGATTCTCATAATTAATTCAGGGAGTCTGATTAGTACGTGAATAATTTTATTGAAATAAGTGAAATGGATCTGAATGCTGACAACATGAAACAGCATCAGATTTAACTGGCAAAACCCAGCAGGTGTGGCAGCATCTGTGGGGAGAGGAAGAGAGTTAATGGAATCACTGTTCATCAGAACATCTTCACCTGAACATGGGTCACTGAATTTAAACACCATCTCAGGTTTCTCCCCACACAAGACCCTATCATTGCATTCAAAAGACAGGGTTACATTGCTTACAGGCAATTGAGATTTAAAGTGTTGCTATTCAACTACTGCGGACGATTTGCGAGACTGCTCTTCACATATTGGGCATAGTTAGATTTATAACAATGTACAACACAGAAACAGACCCTTTAGCTCAAATTTTCCATGCTGACCACGTGTCTTAAATTAATCTCGTCCCATTTGTCCACATATCCCTCGAAACATTTTCTATTAATTTACACATACAGATACCTTTTGAAGGTTGTAATTGCACAAACCACCGTCACTTCCTTTGCCAGTTCGTTGCATACATACGGCATTCTTTGCATGAAGAAGTTGCCCCTTATGTCCTTTGTATTTTTTCTTCTTTCACCATGAAGCTAGTTGCTCTAGTTTTATGCTCTTCCCAACCCAGAGAAACGACCTTGTCTATTTCTACTATCCATGCACCTTATGATTTGATAAACCTTTACAAGGTTACACCTCAGGCACCGGTGCTCCATGGGGAAAAGATCCAGTCTATTCAGCCTCTCCCTATAGCTTAGATACGCCAATCCTGGCATTGTCCTTGTAAATCTTTTCAGAACCCTTTCAAGTTTCAACACATCCATCCATTTGGAGGAAGACCAGAATTGCACACAATATTCCTTAAGTGGCCTGACCACTGCCCTGTCCAGACACAACATGATCTGCCAATTCCAATACTCAATGCTCTGACCAATAAAGGAATGTATACCAAACATCGTGTTCACCATCCTATCTACCTGTGACATCATTTTCAAAGAACTATGAAAATTTACTCCCAGGTCTCTTTGTCCCACAAAACTCCCCAGGACTTTACCGTTAACTGTATATATTCTGCTGTGATTTGCTTTTCCAAAATGCAGCACGTCACATTCAACTAAATTAAAATCTACCTGCCACTCCTTGACCAGTTGGCCCATCTGATAAAGATTCCGCTGTACACTGAGGTAACTTTCTTCGCTGTCGATTCCAAAATCTAATTTGGGGATTATCTGCAAACTTCATAAATGTATCTCCCGTGTTCACATACAAATCATCTACATGAATGAGTAAAGGCTGTGGATCCAACAGTGATTCTTGTGGAACACTATTGGTCACAGGCCTTCAGTCTGAAAATTAGCCCTTCGCCAACACCCTCCGTCTTCCACCTTCGAGTCATTTCTGTCTCAGAGGCTGGTTCTCCCTTAGATCAATGTGATCTACCCTTGCGAACTACTCTATATGAGGAATCTGGTTGAACGCATTCCTGAAGTCCTCATAGATCACGTCCACCTTTCTGCTCTAATCAATCCTCTTCATAAATTCTTCAAAAACCACAATCAATTTCGTGAGATATGGTTACTCATGCACAAAGCCATGTTGATATCCTTATTCAGTCCTCGCCCTTCCAAATACATGAAAATTCTGTCCCTGTGGATTCCCATCACCAACTAGCGCACCACCGACGTCAGGCTCACAGAAAAGGTGGCTTTTCCTTACATCCTTTCTTAAAGAAAGGCACCACCAGAGCTAACCTCCAAACTTCTGTCATCTCACATATGACTATGGATGATACAAATATCTCAGCAAGGAGTCCAGCAATCACTTCCTTAGCTTCCCGAAAAGTTCTCGAATACATATGATCAGGTCCTGGGGATTTGTGCAACTTTATTTGTTTTAAGGCATTCAGCACCGCCTCTTCTATAGATTGGACATTATTCAAGAAGTCACCATCTATTTCCCCACATTCTGTATCTTCTGCGTCTTTCTCCACAGTAAGTAATGATGTGAAAATGCTGAAGTAGTATAAACCCCAACTCCTGCAGTTCCAGACACAGGCTGCCTTGCCGATCTTTGAGGTGTCGTATTTTCTTCTTCGCTACCCATTTGTTCTTAATGTATTTATGAAAAGTCATTGGTTCCTCCTTAACTCTATTTGCCAAAGCTATATCACGTCCCCTTCTTGACCTCCTGATTTCCCTCTAAAGTATACTCCTGCTGCCTTTATACTCTTCTAAGTAGTCACTCGATCTCTGCTCTCTATAAGTAACATATACGTCTTTTTTTAACAAAAAGTCAATTTGTCTCTTCATCCAACATTCCCTACCAGCCTTGCCTTTCAACCGAACATGAACGTAGTGTGTCTGGATTTCCGTTGTCTAGTTTTTTAAGGCTTCCCATTCTCCACCTATCCCTTTACCTGTGAACATCTGCCCCAGTCAATCTTTGAACGTTCTTGCCAGGTGCCATCAAAATTAGCTTTCCTTTAATTTAGAACTTCAACTATTAGATCCGGTCTATCCTTTTACTTAAGTTATTAAAACTAATAGAATTATGGCTGCTGGACATAAAGTTCTCCCCCACTGACATCTCAGTCACCAGCACTGCCTTATTTCTTTAGAATGTCAGGTTTTGCACCTTCTCTAGTAGGTACACCCATAGACTGAATCAGAAAATGTTCTTGTACGCACTGAACAAATTCCTCTCCATTTAAACCCTTAACAATACAGAAGTTTGAGTCAACATTTGGAAAGTTAAAATTCCCTATTATTCTTACAGATAATTGATATCTCCTTAAAAAAAAAGATTTTTCTGAAATTCTACCTGAATATTGCGAATGGGGGACTTGGTGGGGGGAGGGGTGCAATGTCTGCAATACAATCCCCATACGACGATCATCACTTTCCTATTTCTCTGTTCAACTCCAGTGACTTCCTTGGACATATTCCGTGGAATACAGTCGAGATTATGGTGCTGGAAAAGCACCACCGGTCAGAAAGCATCCAAGGAGCAGGAAATTCAGCGTGTCTGGCACAAATCCTTCATCAGGAATGAGTCTTGATGACTTGGGGGTGGAGGCGGGGGTGGGGGGGCTAGACGATAGTAGCTGAGAGTGCGATAGGTAGATGGATATAGGGGTATCCATGATAGGTCGGAGCGGAGGGTTGAGTGGACAGGTGGGAAGGAAGATGGACAGGTAGGACGGGTCATGAGGATAGTGCTGAGCTGCAAATTTGGAAATGGGATAAGGTGGGGAAATGAGGAATCTGGTGCAATTCATTTTGATGCCATGAGGTTGGATAGTCCTGAGGCAGAAGATGAGGCATTCTTCCTCCGGGGGCGTCGGGTGGTAAGGGAGTGGCGATGGAGCAGCCCAGGCCCTGCATGTCTTCGGCAGAGTGGGAGGGGGAGTTGAAGTATTTAGCCATGGAGCGATGGCGTTCGTTGGTGTGACTGTCCCAGAGATGATCCCTGAAGGAATCTGTGAGTAAGCGTCCTGTCTCTTCAGTTGCATCAGGAGTAATGGAAGCAGTAAACGACCTTTGTGGAAGTATATTTGACACTTTGATGAATGCAGAAGAATCCTTTTCGGCATTGGATGGATGTGTATGCGAAAGTTTCGTAATTGAGGGTAGCACCAAAAAGGAGCAGCTCTTACAAGCACAATCTTTTTCTGCATTCCCTATAGAATTAACTACAATCGCAGGTCAGTATAATGCAAAAATCATGAGTTGTTGCACATGAGAAGATGTTATTATTTTGAAAATAATGCTAACAGTGCTGAGAAACGTTTGTTTCATCTTTAAAGACACAAACCATGATCGAACCCCCCTCTCTGTTATGATGTTCTGGGGATTTGTTAACTCACTGAATCCCTCATAGTTTGTTTTGCAAAGTGAAGAATTCCTTGTCACGTTTAACAAAAGCGAATAATGCAGAATGCAAATTGGTAAATGTGGCTTTTTATTGCAATCTCTGCGATATCTGCCTGAAATAGTTTTGGAATATGCTTGTGATATTTTATGAATAAAGCACACAATGCATAACAAGACAAGCAATTCACTACTGCAATTACTAAATGTGACAGCTCCAACCCATTGTATAATAAACTATGATCTGATAAAATTCCGATCTCTCTGACTCTCTGCTGTGTTCTGATTATGTCAGGGACAATTAACATTTAAAGTGATAATCCGAATACTCAGCAGTTCTTAGGCAGTACAAGATTTAACAATGTTTCTTTTTTAAAAAGTACCTTTATTTTTTTAATGAGGATCATTAAATATGGTAAGCAATATTAACCTAATGAACTGGTTATTTCTGATGTTCTAAAGTTAGTTAACAATATTATTTCAAATGTAAAATTGTTTTATGCATTGTAAAAATTATGAAGCTACAAACGCTTCATCAGGGAAAACCTGGAAAGTATCTATAGCCCTCTAGAATTCACGTTAACACTCGAAAATATTCCAGTGGTGGAAGCACACTGCACACCAACAGGCCATTTAACTCACCAAGCGAATTCACTTTAGCATACCTCAGTCTTTTTACAATTCCACAGAAATGCACAGAAGTTATGGCACTGAAAGAGGTCACTCATGTCTGCCTCAACTGAATATACTAGCAACTTATTCTGATCCCAATTTCCAGCACCTGGTCCGCAGTGGTGAGTGTTTCTACACTTCACGTTCAGATCCAAGTTCTCTTTAAATGAGTTAAGGTTGTTCACTTCGAGCCACCAGCAAAACTGGGCAGTGAATTTCAGTCACACCATTATCCTCTGAAAGAAATGGTATGCCTCATGACCTCGACAATCCATGCATAATTTTTCTCGGTCTCTGTCTCCCAGTAAGTGCTCCTGCATTAGGGAAGACAAGTCTCCATCCAAGACCGTGCTTACTTTGTACATTCCGATCATGTCAAATCTCATTCGCCTCTGTTCAGTGAAAATCAAACTACCCTGTATATCTTTCCTCAATGCTGCAATAATTACCACACACTGTCACCATTCTTTAAAATCTGTTCGATAATCTCCTCAGTGCATTTCTTTCCTCATTGCTTGGTGATGACCAGGACTGTGCACTAAACTGCAGCTGCAGGCCACACAGTGTCTCAAGTAGTTGCAGTGTTACAGGTATGTCAGGTGCTGAGGGAATTTGTTTTGCATTGTCTGTGCTGCCAAGTGAGATATTAGCAATTTTGGGATCGTTAATATGGAATTACATCTCAGTGTCGATGTCTGGGTCATATTATGGATCTAGATGGATATGGTTGAGGTGCAATCTATTTGAAGAGTGGGGTTAGTTTATCAGTTCCTCAGGAGTTAGTTGAGGTGTACAATATCATCACTTCTCTTCTGATACCTGCTAATTAATGACAGAACAAGCCAGATCCTGCACAGAAAACCAGCTTGTTGGATCATAACCTTATATGTTTTCATTAAATGACTTGTGACTGCCACGTCTAAACAGGAATAGCAGTATTTTCTTCCTGGAGCTACCACACACCTGAGTGTAAACGTATTGAGAGTGAAACAATTTCTGCAGAGTTTCTTCATGACCCAACACTTCTGTCTGAGATCAACGCAACAGTTTCATTCGAAGGCAATGTGATTTATGAAAACTCTCATTTCCTTCGCATGAGCACAGATCTATACATCCGCTCAGTTCCAGGGTCATACAGGAACTAAAAGAAATAACAAAAGTGTTAAAAGTGAAAATAAAGCTTTCGCCGTTCTAGGTTTCTTCCTTAATAGCAAAGTACATAACGCTCCATTATATCTTTGAGTCTCCATTAATACCATGCTGGGTTACAAGCATCAAAAATAAACAAATATTGACTCGAACACAAAGCCATTCAGTCGGTAGCCAAACCTCAAATGCATTTTTTAAAATAAATTTCAGCGATTACCGAAATAATTCCAAATTAACCATTAACTTCAGATGCCCAGAGAAGCCCACTGCTTATTCATTCAAAGAGCCAGAACCAAACTCAAGCTAAATTATTTAGCACTTTGTACATAAAAATGCCATCGTTTATATTTTTTCCAAAGTGATTCCTTGTCTTAATTCCGCCAAATTTCACCGAAGTCTCTATGTGAAATGGAGATTTCTGGACCGTTCCCAGAAGAGACGATTACTTTCCCACACAATTCCGCTGGAATCTGTGATGATGCGGTTTCCATGGTGTATGTGTAATCTGACACTAAGTTACTGATCATCTGCCACTGCGTGACTTTTGGGCACAATATGCCATGTATCATTGTCAGTCAGAGAGTGACCCCGCAGAGAATCCTCAGGCAGATTGGCACTAATTCAATTGTGCCAGGTACTTACCAGGAATCGTTACAAATGAAAGGGTCGGGTCAAATATTTTCCGCACATCATAAATTGAAAACGTCATTTTCTGTCTGAATCTCTTTGTGCAGGTAATCTGTCTGTATCAACACTGAGATGATAAAATCTCAAAGCTGCTGGCTTTTATACCTGCTGGCATCTCCTGGGAGACTGCTACATTACAATGTAGTTCAATTCATTTATATAAGAATTTGAACAAACACATTACAGCAGTGAGATAATTCCAATTGTGATGCAGTATTTTTAGAACTGAGGATTATCGGATGATACAAATCTCAGTCAGCCAATAGCAACCATTGGAAAATGCATGTGTAATAACATCATAGCATCCCTCCAGTGTGATAGCAGGCAAGTTTACCCATCGAGTCCACTCCGACCTTGCAAAGGGTATCCCAACCAGAAACTCCTGCTGGCCCTGCAAGGCAGCAAGACTAACCACTGAAACACTGTGCCGCCCCATATACCAACATTGACACCACAACACCACCTATCCAACACTGAAATCTCATTTCATTTCAGTGTCATCCTTCCCTTGCTTTTAACGATTTGGAAATTAAATTCCGGTTGTTGAGTGTCTCTCGGAGAAACGTTCTCCACAACATTGGGATGTAGCTTCACCGCGCTGTTCTGTGAAGGGATGATAGTTGTTGAATGAATTCAACATCACAATAGAATTCCTCACCTTGCACGGATACCGATTCTGAATCTAATATAACTTCTACAATTCAGGCAATAATTTAAACAAATACAATAACTCAATTTTTATATAAGCCTCATTTGTACAGATCCTGCTACCAGGATAACAACGTCCCAGACATATTTCAGAGCTGACCCTGAGGCACACACGGTCTGTACAGCAGAACATAGGGATGAGTTATTCTCTGTTGCCAAAGTGTACTGCACATTACACAAAATAAACCTGAAACATTTTACCGATGATGGGATGGAACGATTTCAAGTGAGTTGGAGGAGTGAGACCACGGAAGGCTTTGCGCACACAAAGATGCAAAAATGTCAAATTTTGAAAATGTTCGAGCGGAGGTCAATGTTATCCAGGAGGTGTGTATTGATGGGGAAATGAGACTTGGTGTGAGAAATGATAATTGTCAGGAAAAAAAAGAGAGCAGGAATAAATATATCATCTTCATGATGTCAGGCTGGTATTGGTAACTCTTACAAGTAACATTTCTCCAGACACAGCCATGTTTAAGCACTGTCAATGGGATCATGTGCCACGTTTGTTGATAGCACAATGCTGCGTGGAACAGTAAAAGACAAGGAGGACATAGGAACACTGAGAATGGGAAGGACATGTTCAGTGAGTGAATGCGCACAAAATAGTCTGTACACTATAATGTAAAGAAATAAGAGGCATTCTTCATTTATTTCAGTCTTGGAAAGATGCCAGGCCATTTATAAACTTTGAGATGCTTTTCTTAGTCCTAAATCGAAAGGCAACGAGAAGCCTTTCAGTCCATTCAGAGTCAACAGATTCCATTATTCTCTTGAAAACCTTACTCATCTCAGACCCTGATAAGTTTGAGGAATTCAATTCTGTGTTTCTGTGTTCAATTCGTCATTGAAATCATTGCTGTCAAGCGCTCATTGTCGTCAATCAATGGTGCACTCAAACAGATGGGGCCTCCCAAGTCTCTAGCTATTTTTTTTTTGTTTATCCTTATTTATAAAGTCAACATGTTGTTGTTTTAACATCAAATATCAGCAGTGGACAAGCGTAAAGTGATTGAGTGAATCCAACAGAATCCTCGGTTCTGACTTGAAAGTATCGAGGATGGTATGCTGTCTCAACAGCTCCAATGGTCGAGATTTTCTGGGGTGAAACAGAAGAAGTTGTGGGACAGTGTCGAAAGTGAAGAGCCCGTGGTCTTCGTGCACATTTACACCAACAATGTTTGGGAGTGAAATCACTCTACAGACTGGCAGCCCGTCATTCATCTCCCTTAATTAAAAAAGTATCACCTTTGACAGGAGACTTTCACTGAGTCAGGTATTCAGCATCTCAATACTGAATTCATGGCATTCATCCTTTTATTTCAGACAGGGGTCTCTGATTGGATCAGATTCACAGCCCAAGTCCAGGAGCTCATATCCTTTGAGTTTCATCTGGGTGACCTAATTAAAATAACAGGTTGAAACAGCGATGAATTCACAACAGTAAAATACAACAAACAGGAAAATAATTGGAAAGCTGATCCCCTTGTTATTCTGAGTAGACTTCAGACCAATGAACATGTGGCTGAAAGCATTGGTTCCAAGAGGAAGGGCTTTAGTGTCTCGATTACTGGTGTGGTTTCTGAGGCTGCTGTGATCTGAATGCTTCGGAAACATGGGTTTTGGTGAATTGGATGGGGATTGCTTCTCTTCGGGGGAAACATACTGCCACCATTGCGGATTATTTGTTCAATCTTGTCAGAGAGTGTTGGGAGAAAGTAAGGACTGCAGATGCTGGAGATCAGAGCTGAAAAATGTGTTGCTGGAAAAGGGCAGCAGGTCAGGCAGCATCCAAGGTGCAGGAGAATCGATGTTTCGGGCATAAGAACGTGTAAAGGAATGAGGAGGGTGTACCAAGCAGGCCAAGCCAAAAAGGTATGGAGGAGGAACTTTGGGGAGGGACGTTTGGAATGCGATAGTTGGAAGGAGGTTAGGTGACGGTGATAGTCCGGAAAGGGGTTGGGGGCAGAGAGTTCGGGAAGAAGATTGCAGGTCAAAAAGGCGGCGCTGAGTCCAAGGGTTGGGATTGAGATAAGGTGGGGGAGTGGAAATGAGAAATCTGGAGAAATCTGCATTCATCCCTTGTGGTTGGAGATATTGCACCCTCCCCCCTCCCTCCACAGGGATACTGCACTCCCTCACTGGGGTATTACAACCCCTCACTGGGATATTGTGCACACCCTTATTTTGATATTGCACCTCCTGTTCACTGGGATGTTCCACCCCCTTCATCGAAATATTACGCAACCACTCACTGGGATATTGAACTCTCTACACTGGGATATTACACCACCCCCGTCTCTGTGATATTACACCCCCATCCTCACGGTGATACTACACCCCGTTCTCTGGGATATTACAACATGCTCACTGGGATGTTACACCCCCTCACTGGGATATTTTACTCTCCCACTGGACTATTACACCATCCTCTCTGGGATAGTACACCACCTTCACTAGGATATCCCCCCTTTCACTGTGATATTACACCCCCTCTGACTGGGATATTATAACCCCCCCATCACTGATATATTACCCCCACTTTCACTGGGATATTACACCCCTCTTCCTGGTTTATTACACTCCCTCATTGGTATATGAACCCTCCAACCACAGGGGTTGAATGCAGATTTCTCCAGCTTTCTCATTTCCTCTCCCCCACCTTATCTCAGTCCCAATCCTCGGACTCAGCACCGCCTTCTTGACCTTCAATCTTTACCCGACCTCTCCGCCCCCATCCCCTCTCTGGCCTATCACCCTCACCTTAACCTTCTTCCACCTATCGTATTCCCAACGCCCCTCCTCCAAGTCCCTCCTCCCTATCCTATATCTTAGCCTGCTTGACCCACCTTCCTCATTACTGAAGAAGGGTTTATGCCAGAGAATGTTGGGAAGCTGAGATAAAGCTCAGTTTCCAGGGAAATGGAGCTGACCACTTGCAGTAGTTAATCTGTGAATGAAAATGAAAAGCGACCATAAAACACGTTCTGGATCTCTGAAAATGTTTTGCTTTAGAATCCTAAGCTTCAGGACCAAACTCTTCCCTCACATGTCTCACACATTCAGGGACACAGTTCTTTATGACGCGCTACTTTCTCATTTTAGGGATATCCCCAATAATGTATCCATTATATTGTATAGTTACTGTCAAAACCTCACCTATATTTGTTATTATTATGATAGTGCTTGCTCTGTTTGGACAGAAATAACACGTTTGAAGGACTCACTTTCTACATCTCACAGATCTGAATTGATACAACAGAATAGATGTAAGAATGCAGCAATTTAATATACTTTCTCCAAAACATACAGAGACAACGGAATTGCATGATTTTACAATATTACTCCATGAGGGAAGAACGACCTTAAAATGTTTGAATTGTGTATTAAGATAGAGAATACAGAATTTGCATCTGAAACACGGTACTGCTTCTAAATAACGAGCAGTGGTGGTTTGAGGAATCCCAGTAAAGAGGTTCTCAGTGGATTGACGTTTGCTAAAAAGGAAGAAATAGCTGAATGTTTTCAAACAATGAGTCAGGTGTCTCCAGGACAAAAGTGCGACAGGAAATGTGAAAGTGCGCAGCCCTTTCTGTTTGTGAATCTGAACGAGAAACTTTCTGTTTCCCAACGATTAATTTACGCTGCACTAATAATGCTGGTGGAGCGCAGTCGGATTCATTTGCAGATTCGTCTCCACAGCCTACTTTGGCGCGAAGATCCCACATAGATGTGTGTGAGAATGTCAAGGACATTCTGATGCAGGCTAAGGAGGCAGGTTTCCAACTCCCCATCCTGCACGGATGTGATTCTATTCCTGAGTATTGTGAGGTTGCCTGCACAGATCAAGTCTGTTCGGGGTGAATCACTGATCCAAAAGCCGAACTGACGAATTTGATGATGACCTATTTCAGGACATTTTCATTTATATTTACATTCACCAATGAAATTGGTCGTCAGTAGTCCATCTCCCGCCACCGACTGTAGAAGAGGGCGAATGATACGTTTCATCATGGATTCACACAGGCTACCTGTTGGAAGCATAGAGTTGTTCACTTCCAGGCTTTGGTCACCAGATTGAGAGATAACGGCTGGTGCAGCCTCTCCTGTGTGCTGTCATGGAAGACCGATATGGTAGGGATGAATGACTGGGAAGCTGCGCTGTCTGTGGGCTTCGTGTCGCACAGTCTGACATATAAGGATTTGCTGATCCTCAGGGTGGCAGATTGAGAAAGCATTACAGATCCATTTTCACCCTTCAGGTTCTGAGCACAGAGCTCTCCCTATGCAAATTCTCGAAGAGCAAACATGACCTCTATGGTAACAGGGTGCATTTGGGTTCTGTCTCTATGGTGACAGGGTGCAGTTGGGTTCTGTCTCGATGGTAACAGGGTGCATTTGGGTTCTGTCTCTATGGTGACAGGGTGCATTTGGGTTCTGTCTCTGTGGTAACATGGTGCAGTTGGGTTCTGTCTCTGTGGTAACAGGGTGCAGTTGGGTTCTGTCTCTATGGTAACATGGTGCAGTTGGGTTTTGTCTCTATGGTGACTGGGTGCAGTTGGGCTCTGTCTCTATGGTAACAGGGTGAAGTTGGGTTCTGTATCTATGGTGACAGTGTGCATTTGGGTTCTGTCTCTGTGGCAACAGTGTGCAATCATGTTCAGTTCCTATGGTAACGGGGTGCAGTTGGTCTCTGTCTCTACGGTAACATGGTGCAGTTGGGTTCTGCTCCACATTGTGGACGCTGGACAAGGAGATTACCTTGGAGGCTTCTCAGGTAAAGACTGACATTTGCTCGACCTTCACCTCCTGGTGATCCTCCATGACATTGACCCCCATCATCTACAGCTGGAATAGGTTTGGCACACTTTTCTGCAATTTGGACAGTTTAACCCATTCTCTTTCACCTTTAGAAGATATTCAAGAATAAATGACCTCTTGATATTCCTGTTGACGGATTCAAACCGAGGGAGATTCAAAGTGAGACTTTACGATTCTCCAACCTCCATTTTGAGCTCCTCCATGGTTCTGGTATCAGCAGTTTCATGTTCAGACTACTCGTTCATTTGCTGACTAGCAGGAGACAGTGTTCAGAGAAAAATACTGGCTTGACATCGGTAAATTTACCCAAAACAAATCCCAGCCTTTCTAGTCTCACTTCACAGGTGAAACACTTGAGCCCTAAAGAACCTCCCTCAAAGATATTTTTTTCTTCTAAGATGGTAGGCGTTGATAGGCTCCTGGGCCCACTTGATTCCGCACACCAGACTGGTTGCAACTTCTTTCACCTTTTCCATCTCATTTTCATCTTCATCTTAGTCTTTTTTTCCTTGTGGTAGTGACGGTGGAGGAAGATGCCATCAATGAAGTCTACAGCAGTAGCGTTTTGAACCTGGAACAGGAATCCTGGTTTCGCTACTGGCATCGCTGTGGTAGGACCAGGTGCGCAATACCATTATCTTGATTGATTACATTGAACTGGTGTTAATAACCAGTGGAACTGTGACATAAAAACAGCAAGTTGCAGCATGCACTGTCAAATTGAATCAAGCCAGACAGATGAGCAAGCCTTCACCTTGATTAAAATTGAATGGGGTGTTGATGAGACATTGCCATGAGGTTTCTGGTGGAACAACAGACCTCAGTTTCAATAGAGCTGTTTTCGGGGTGGCTCAATTCAAAATTGGAAAATAATACTTCCAATACTGTTTTATGCCACACCCTTCCTGGGATATAAACTGAATTTAACTTATGCTTGTAACGTTTTTACATCAAACTGCTTCGAAGCCATTGTAACGTCGAAAACTAGCTAAGAGAAGGCCAGGAGTCACATGAAAGCTTGGGATTTCAAATAAGTTTGTTGGGTGATAACTCGGTGTCGTGTCACTTCTGACATTGTTCACCCCAATCGAACATCAGCATTTCCACTTCATAGCTAAAAGAAGCCAACCAAATTAACAAGTTCTTATATGCACTCCAGAGAATATCAGGACAAAGAAGCAGGGACATTGAGAGTAGGAAAAAACGCCTCAACTCCAGTTCGAAGAGCTGTTACGGGGAAAATGAAAACAGACTTTGGAATTGACACTTCAGAACTGTAAAAGTCCTCAGGATATTAGAGGGAAAGACTGATCTGTAAAATTATACATTTATGCATCTTGTTTTTCAAAGACAATAAACCACGTCTCGTTATTAATGTAAAACAAGGTCCACTAATTAAGCAAATAGACCAGACCATACGAAAATTAAGCTTACAAGGCTATTTTCAATGGTTACAGAGAAATGTAAAACACAATGATTAAATATTTTGCCTGAGCATTTTTGAGGAAAATAAAATTAACTAGTAAAGTTTCACTTATTCCTTTAGGTAAGAAAATCCACATTCTTATCCGTCTGCCCTACATGTAATTCTGGACTGATAGAAATGTGGTTTGCTCTTGACTGCTATCTGGGATGTGCAATAAAAAATGCTGTCCTAACCAGAGATGTTCTCATCCCATATAAGGACACAGACGTTGTGCTGCAGATTTGCGAAACGCTGGTTAGTTCGCACTTCGAGAATGGTGAGCAGATCCAGGCACCACACCTTAAGAAGGATCTCTTGGCCACGGAAGGAGAACAATGTTGGTTTCCAAACATGATACCTCGAGTTTGGGGTTCAGTTATGAAGTGAGACTGGACAAATTGTTTCTCGAGAGTTGAAGAGAAAGGATGTATAAAGATAAACAATTTCCAATGAGTGGGGATTCGAGCACAAAGTGACATAGTCTGTGAAGTGGGGCCAGTGTGTTCCGGAAAGATGTTTGGAAGCATCTCCACACAAAAAGGTTGGTGATGTTTCGCATTCTCTTCCATAAGCAGGATTGGATGCTGGATTAGTTGTTAATTTTCATTTGAGACAGTTTTTTTTAAACGTAGGTATTAATGGATAAGGTAAAAATACAGGTACATTGAGGTGGACAACAGTTCAGCCATTGGATGTCAGAACAAGCTCGTGGGGGTTAAATGGCCTGTTTCTGTGTTCACTACTGTTAATCTCCTCCTACAAACTACCAAAGGCATTGCCATCCTTCCTAAAGTGTAGTGTTCAGGATTAATAACTCTAAATTTTAACCAATACAAGCCATTCGCTTTTCAAAAGGTGAAATCCAGTCTGTTTCCCCAGCTGTGGCTGAAACGGTGAATTATAATGTTTAATAACATTTCCCTTCCCTTTATATTCTAATTTCACTTTGTACGTTATTTTTCACCATCCTGCTCCACCTATCCAATCACTTTCCTAAATCTTAATGCAAGTCTTAATGTTATTATGTCCCCTCCAAAACTGGGGCAGTTAATGTGTATTATCCCGCTCTCCCATAAAGAATGAAGCTTTGTCACTCCCTCCGTGATCTACCATTTGCCTGGCCTTTTCAATGGTTAACTGAGTAAAATGCATATAGAAATATCCCACTAATTGACAGTGAATAGTTGCAGTATTTTTAAAATTCTTCATTTAAAATTTTGCTTAACGGCAGAACAGAAAGGCTGGGATTTGAAAATTTCACTGACAGAATATTTTACAAAATACAGTGGGGAAAGCATTGCTTAGTTTTTGATGATGGAATGAGTGTGCTGTTGGCATGGACATAGCCAAGAACACTGGAACAGGAGGAGGAATTCATCTCCTTCTCCAGCCCGTCCCAAAGGAACAAGTGGAGGCTATTCAGCCTCCTCTCCAGCCTGTCCCACATGAAAAGTAGGAGGCAATTCAGCCACTTCTCCAGCCTGTCCCACTGGAACATGAGGAGGTAATTCATCTCCTTCTTCAAACCGTCCCACAGAAACAGTTGCAGGTAATTCATCTCCTTCTCCAACCTGTCGCACAGAAACAGGCGGAGGCTATTATAGAGTCATAGTCATAGAGTCATAGAAATGATCAGCATGGAAACAGATCCTTCAGTCCAACCAGTCCATGCCGACCAGATATCCCAACTCAATCCAGTCCCACCTTCCAGCATCCAAATCATTTATGCAAATGACAGAAAGTAGAGGATCCAGCACCGAACCTTGTGGCACTCCACTGGTCGCAGATCTCCAGTCTGAAATACAACTCTACACCACCATCTTCTATCTTCTACCTTTCTGCCAATTCTGTATCCAAATGGCTAGTTCCCCCTGTATTCCGTGACACCTAACCTTGCTAATCAATCTCCCATGGGGAACCTTGTCAAAGCCTTACTGAAGTCCATAAAGATCACATCTACCACTCTGCCCTCATCAATCGTCTTTGTTACTTCCTCAAAAAATTCAGTAAAGTTTGTGAGACATGATTTCCCACGCATGAAGCCATGTTGACTATCCCTAATCAATCGTTGCCTTTACAACTGCATGTACATCCTGTCCCTCAGGATTTCCTCCAACCACTTGCCCACCACCGATGTCATTCTCACTGGTCTGTAGTTCCCTGCCTTGTCCTTACCACACTTCTTAAACAGTGGCGCCAGGTTTACCAACCTCCAGTCTTCTGGCGTCGTACCTGTGACTATCGATAATGCAAATATCTCAGCAAGAGGCCCAGCAATCACTTCTCTGGCTTCCCACAGTGTTCTAGCGTACACCTGATCGATCCTGGGGACGTATCCACCTTTACACATTTCGAGACATCCAGTACTTCCTCCTCTGTAATTTGGAAAGTTTGCAATATGTCACCAATTATTTCCCTACAGTCTATATCATCCATATCCTTTTCCACAGTAAATACTGATGCAAAATTCTCATTTCATATCTCCCCCATTTACTGCGGTTCCAATGAATCTCAGAAATTCAACCTGGAGCCGAAGGATGATCCTAAGTTGCTTATCGGTTCGTTCATGCTTTTCTGAGAGGGAAACTGCATCCTTGCCTGGTGTTGTTATGGTCTGGTGGTTGGAGGAAGAACGCCTCATCTTCCACCTGGGAACCCTCCAGTCACAAGTGATTAACTCAGATTTCTCCAGTTTCCTCATTTCCCCTACCCCACCTTGTCTCAGTCGAATCCCTCGAACTCAGCACCGCCTTCCTAACCGGCAATCTTCTTGATGACCTCTCCGCTCCCACCGCACTACAGCCTATCACCCTCACCTTGACCTCTTTCCACCTATCACATTTCCATCGCCCCTCCCCCAAGTTCCTCCTCCCTACCTTTTATCTTAGCCTGCTGGACACACTTTCCTCATTCCTGAAGAAGGGCTTATGCCCGAAACGTCGAATCTCCTGTTCCTTGGATGCTGCCTGACCTGCTGCACTTTTCCAGCAACACATTTTCAGCACTTATTGGTAAGATCATGTAGCGTGTTACTGAACAAAGAGACCTTGCAGCGCAGTTTCATAGTTCTCTGGAAGTGGAATATTTGGTAGACAGGATGGTGAAGAAGGCGTTTTAGTATGTGCTTCTGTATTGTTCATATCATTGATTATAGGAGTTGTGAAGTCATGTTGTGCCAAGACACGACGTTGGTTGCGCCACATTTGGAAAATGTGTGTGAAATTGTGGTCTCACTTTGAAAGGAAGGATAGTTTGAAACATGGAAGGATTCAGAATAGATTTACAAGGATGTTACCAGCTTTGGAGGATTTGAGTAATTAGATAAATGCGAGGAGCTGCATTTTGGAACGGCAAATCAGGGCAGGACTTGTACACTTATTGGTGTGCAATTCTGGTCTCAGCGTTGGATGATTTGAGTAATCGTGAAAGGCTGAAAAGATCTGTTTTAATTGGACAGCTAGAGGCTACGGATGGCCTCATTGAGGTTCAGCAAATCATGAGGGTCATGGATTGGGTAAGTGAACAAGGCATTTTCCCTGATGTGTGGAAGTCCAGAGATAGAGAACATAGGTTTAGGACGAGAGGGAAATGATTTCAAAGGTAAAACATCTTTCACACAAACAATGGCACATATATGAAATGAACTGCCTGAGGAAGTGATGGAGGCTGGTACAATTTCAACATTTATAAAGCAACTGAAAGGTTACTGAAGCGGAAAGGTTTCGGGAATATTGGGGCAATTGGCAGTAGATTATTATAGAATATTTTATCTGCATTGACAATTTGGATCAAACAGACTGTTTCCATGTTCGATCGCAATGAATCCAACCAAGCCCAATCTGCTAAGAGCTGTTATACAAATGATACATAATAGCTGAATATGAAAGCTATGAATCTCAGTTCCCATGGGGAAATCAATCCCCTTCCTTTTTCTTTTCAATGATAGGGCCTTTTGCGAGGAGATAACTGAATTGATGTTTTGCGTTCCTTGCCAAATGTTCAGACGAAGATATTCTGATGAAGAATGATTGCATTACCTCTGTTTCTCTCTCCACAGATGCTCCCATGTCTGTTGAGTTTCGCTAGCGATTTCTGTTTCTGTTTCATATTTCCAGTATTCACAGCCTTTGATTCATTTTGTGAAAATGTTGCACTTCCCATCCTACTTCACAGAAGTAATTTTTAGAATCGTGCAACCTGAATGGACAGAAGAGGTCTGACAGTTCATGAAGCCCGTGCTATCAAAACTAGATGAAATCAGGTTTCATCCCAGGTAGTTTTGAAAAGCCTCAACAACCCTCCCAAGTACTGAACTACCAGAACCCACAGCATTCTCTGTGTGAAAGTTTTTCCTCAAATCCTCTCCAAAACTCTTACCTTTCATCAAAAAACGCTATGCCCATTTGTCATCTGTCAATTCCCTATCCCAGTTTGATATTAAGATCTTCCATTGCTCTCTGGGCGGATGCGGAGAGTGCTTGACCATTTATTTCCAATTTGTATTCTACCTACTATCTCTTTCAGTTAATTTCTTGCTGATTGTGGTACTTGCACAGCGAAGTCCGGTCTGTCTCTCTGCACAATGCGCTGTCTGTTAGCGATGACAACTGCAGATCTGCTGTTCATTCTCACTGACATCTTACCATGTGGTCTCAAGTACATTTGTGACCGAAGGTGTTTCCTGGACATCACCCCTGTGTGCAGTGCTGTCCATGCCCTGCCTTGTGCAGCCACAGACCATTCCATCTGGTTCAATGTCGTTTACTCCTTTGACCGTTTTGTAGCCATTTGCTCCCTGAAAATGAAGAGACAATATTTGACAGAAAAAAACCTTGGTTGTGGCTCTGGCTGCAACCAACATTCTGATCTTCCCAAAAAACATTCCCTTCTATTTTCAGTTTAAGCCTAAGACAATATGTGACGAAGTTCCATGGTACTGCCTTCTCAATACGAGTTATTTTATTGATCCCAGGTGGCTGGGGTTTTACTGGTTTCATAACATTTTAACCTATTTCATCCCCTTACTGTTAGTTCTGTTGATGAACCCTCTGATGGTCAACTACATTTTAGTGGCCAGTCGAGTCCACAAGAGCCTGAGGTATCAGAGGAAGGGAGACAGTCACAAAGAAGTAAAGATGGAGAGCTGGAGGAAGTCGCTGATTGCCCTTTTGACCATATCCATCAGCTTCATACTTCTGTGGGTAGTGTATGGCGCAAATATCCTGTACTTTGACATTAAAGGGTCATTTCATGGGAGGAAGAAATCTCTATTGCATTTGACGTACATCGGATAAATGCTGAAAGATTTCAGCTGTAGCACAAACACATTATTTTATATAGTTACTCTGCCCAAGTTCAGAACGAAATTCAGGAATGCAGTGCAACAGCTGGTAACGTAAATTCTTCACTTAATGTCTCAGCAAAACAACTGAGAGAACTTTGAGGCAGCAAAAGTATTCCAAGTGCAGGAATTGCATCGGTACGGCCAGGGTTCCATCAGCACAACCACATGGATCTGAGTATAACACTCAGCGGTGGATGAGACTGGGCGGGGTGGGGGGGATGGAGGGTGCGGAGGAAACAGGATGCGTCGGCATTCACCACACTCAGGAACATGCTGCTATCCCTGATTGACCGAAGAGCATTATGTGATGCAAGATGAAGCTGAGTGAGATCCCGGACGAAGACATGCCCCTCCATGAGGTGCTCAATGCTTCCTCTGCTCGGTTTGAACAGAATGCCAGTGACACAGTGTCAATTGTCTCCCCACAGTATGAACGCAATTGATCTCTCGTTCACTGCTACAAACATCAGACTAATGATCCTGAAAGTCAAGTAGGAAAGCGACGGACCTGAACTGTGTCCCTGGCCATGAATTCATGTATGCATCAACTGGTATCTTCCAGACATCTTCAACATCGCTCTCCAATAAGCCGAGGCCCCCACCTACTTTAGGAAGACACCTACACACTGACACATTAATACAATCTCTCTCACACACACACACGTACAGAAATACAGTCATACTGTAAGATCGGAGCACATCGACATACATTCACATAAAAACAGTCATGCTGTGTTATGGGAACACATCTACACAGAGACACATAACCACACTCACCTCTTTACATTTACATTTACATTACAGTGAGAGACATTTGTCACCAACCTGCAAGAACTTACGCAATTCCTGTACCTATGAAAAGACATGCAACGTGCCAACTTGGTTTCCCAATATTTTTGTGTCAGCTGCACATGTTGTAATGACACATTTATTTGCTTCCTCCAGGTCATTCATGTACACAATACTACATGATTTATATGTATAATATGCATTGACGCATCTTGCAGCTGTTTGTCTCTGTACAAATATTGTTGTGTATAAGAACAGATTGTGTTTAGACGCAGAGAACAGATGCAGAATATTCTTGTGCTTTTGAAGTGCTAGTGTCTCCATATAAATATTGTTTTGAAATCGAGCTGTTCCAATTAATGTATCACAAGTGTTGTCCATTCGAACTCTTCATGTTTATGTGTAAATACTGCTGTGCATTGGAGCTATTTCTATTTACATATCAACACTCTGTAAGATCATCGTAAAGTTGTACCCATGGCCAACCAATCTTCAATAAAGCCTCTGACCGTATGGGACACCATCAACACTTTGGAATGGATTTGGAATCCCAGTGCTGGCCAGAGGGGTGGCAGCACACAGCAGAGGCGGTCACTTGTTAGCAGTTGTGGGAATGACAAGGCAGGGAAGCCTGGTCTCTACATCTTGTCGAGCGTAAACACAGATCCTGGAAGAGGGATAAATAATTGAAGAGTACTCGGGAATATGCAAGAGTTAATTATAGACAGAGAGAGGGTTAAAGATTGTAATGGGGTGAATACAGTAGAGCGTAATGGGGAGTGGATAAAATAGGCAATAGGAGAAATTTAAATAAAGAGTGAGAGGGAGAAAGCCGATTACAAGACATGGGAGGAGGAATTAAAGACAGAACAGGGAAAAGATTCAATAGGAAGTAATAGTGGGAGATGTCAATGGAGAGTAAGAGGAGGAGTGCTCATTTCAGGGAAACAGGAAGAGGATTGATGCAGGGCAAGCTTTAGGGATTGTAAAGAGGTCAGCCAGATGAATCATATTGAATGACTGAGTGGGATGTTAACCTGGTTCCACCTGAGAGTCCTGACTGATAGATATAAACATGAGCTAACTGGAGGAATCAGAAGTGTGCTAAATGGGTCAAGATCATGTACTGTGTATGTGTAAAAGAAGTGATGTGGTGACAGTTCACGAGCCTCTGAGAGGATTTAAAAGAGCATAATTGGAAGAATGTTGAATACCGGGGTGCTGATGAACATTAAACTAAAGGGAAAGGAAGGGGAGTTAATACAGTGAAATGGAGAGATAAATATGCAGATAGTAGTGAGGAGAGGTTGAGTATAGGATTATTAATTAAATATTAAATATAGGAAATAGGAGAGGATTCACTACAAAGTAGAGAGGATCAAATGGAGAGTAATAACGAGAAGGTTACTGAGAGAGCACAGAACATAGATCATAGAACAATCCAGCA
This sequence comes from Hemiscyllium ocellatum, assembly GCF_020745735.1. NCBI lineage: Eukaryota > Metazoa > Chordata > Chondrichthyes > Orectolobiformes > Hemiscylliidae > Hemiscyllium > Hemiscyllium ocellatum. The sequence continues at coordinate 16,326,483 of NC_083440.1, read as the reverse complement.
CAGAACTAGTCCTTCGGCCCTCAATGTTGTGAACTATCCTCAGCGCGTCCCCCTACACTATCCCATCATCATCCTTGTGCTTATCTAAAGATTGTTTAAATCTCCTAACTTGGCTGAGTTAGCTACATTAGTAAGCAATGTATTCCACGCCCTTACCACTCTCTGAATAACGAAACTGCCTCTTACATCTGTCTTAAATCTATCACATCTCAATTTGTAGATATGTCCCCTCTTACAAACTGACGTCATCATCCGAGGAAAAAGACTTTTACTGACGACGCTACCTAACGCTCTGATCATCTTGCATGATTTCATCGAATTCCCTCTTAGCCATTTTTCCAATAGAACAGACCGAAGTCTCTCAGCATTTCCTCATAAAACCTTCCTTCCAGACCAGGCAACATCCTGGTAAATTTCCTCTGCGCCAGCAGTCGGGAGAAATTTGAATATAGAGACGGGGTTTAAGACTTTTTCTTCTTAACTATCGATTTATATAAACTGGATTCGATGGGGAATAATTGAGAGAATGGTTAATAGAACGTAATATGGTCAGTGTTAAACAGAGAGGAAAAGGGAGAGGGTTGATCACAAGGGAGTGGAAAGATAGTTAAGTGCAGGGGAATAGACAAGATCAAAAACGGCTCAAGGTAGGGTTAAGTAAAGCGTAATATGGGAGGAATAAAAACAGAAAAATAATGGAACCACGAAACACAAAGGCAATTGATAGAGAGGACTGATCACAGATAATGGCTGAACTGCAAATTAATAAGGAGTCGATTAAATATATCGAGATAGGCAGTGAAAGACGGAGTAATTCGGAGAGAAGTAAATGCTGGGGAATGGAATGGATTACATACATGGCAACAAAGATGATTAAGTAGAGGGGAACAGAGAAAGGATGAAATATAGATTTGTCAGAAAATAGATGGCAACATCTTGTAAACTGTCCAGATTACAGAGGAGGATGTGCTGGATGTCTTGTAACGGGTAAAAGTGTATAAATCATCTGGACTAGATAAGGTGTACTCGAGGACTCTGAGGGAAGCTAGAGAAGTGATTGCTGGACCTCTTGCTTAGATATTTGTATCATTGATAGTCACAGGTGAGGTGCCAGAAGATTTGAGGTTGGCAAACGTGGTGCCACAGTTTAAGAAGGTTGGTAAAGGCAAGCCAGGGAACTATAGACCGGTGAGCCTGACCCGGGCAAGTTTTTGATGGGATTCCTGAGGGACTGGATGTACATATATTTGGAAAGGCAAGGACTGACTCGGGACAGTCAACATGGCTTTGTGCCTGGGAAATGACGTCTCACAAACTTGAATGAGTTTTTGAAGAAGTAACAATGAAGATTGATGAGGGCAGAGCAGTAGATGTGATCTATATGGACTTCAGTAAGGCGTTAGACAAGGTTGCATATGGGAGACTGATTAGCAAGGTTAGATCTCATGGAATACACGGAGAACGAGCCATTTGAATACAGAGCTGGCTCAAACGTAGAAGACAGAGGGTGGTGGTGGAGGATTGTTTTTCAGACTGGAGGCCTGTGACAAGTGGAGTTCCACAAGGATCGGTGCTGGGCTCTTTATTTGTTGTCATTTACATAAATGATTTGGATGCGAGTTAAGAGATACAGTCAGTACGTTTGCAGATCACACCAAAATAGGAGGTGTAGCAGAAAGCGAATAGGGTTACCTCAGATCATAACAGGATCTGGACTAGATGGGCCAATGGGCTGGGAAGTGTCAGATGGAGTTTAATTACGACAAATGTGAGGCGCTGCCTTGTTGGAAAACAAATCTTAGCAGGACTTATACACTTAATGGTAAGGTCCTAGAGAGTGTTGCTGAATAAAGAGACCTTTGAATGCAGGTTCATAGCTCCTTGAAAGTGAAATCACAGATAGATAGGATAGTGAAGAAAGCGTTTGATATGCTTTCCTTTATTGGTCAGAGTATTGAGTATAGGAGTTGGGTGGTCATGTTGCGGCTGTACAGGACATTGGTTAGGCCACTGTTGGAATATTGCATGCATTCTGGTCTCCTTCCTATCGAAAAGATGTTGTGAAACTTGAAAGGGTTCAGAAAATATTGACAAGGATGTTGCCAGGGTTAGAGGATTTGAGCTACAGAGAGAGACTGAACATTCTGGGGCTATCTTCCCTGAAGCATCAGAGGCTGAGGGATGACCTTATAGGGGTTGAGAAAATTATGAGGCGCATGGATTGGATAAACAGACAAAGTATTTTCCCTCGATCAGGGAGTCCAGAACAGGAGGGCATAGGTTTAAGGTGAGAGGGGAGAGATATAAAAGAGACTTAAGAGGCAACGTTTTCACACAGAGGATGGTACGTGTATGGAATGAGATGCCAGAGGATGTGGTGGAGGCTGGTACAATTGCAACATTTAAGAGGCATTTGGATGCGCATATAAAAAGGGAGGGTTTGGAGGGATATGGGTCTTGTGCTAACAGGTGGGACTAGATTGGGTTGGGATATCTGTTCGGCATGGACGGGTTGGACCGAAGGGTATGTTCTGCATCTCTATGACTCTATATGATTTCAGGGTTTAGTGAAGATTGGGTGATGCCGGCATCGCGTTCTGATGAGCTACCAAGAAAAGGCTTGGTAGCTCATCAGAAAATTCCTTCAAATTTCAAATCTCCAGTATTGAGACTTCCCTCTCCCTCCATCCATCACCAAAGTTAGTTGCCTCTGATATCCTTTGCATTCCATGATCACCTCTCTCCTCACTGATCGCTGCCTCATTCCAAATTCAGTTGATGTTGAACGTCACATATGCCAAAACTTCTCAGATCTTCCCTTTACTCTCCTGATGTATTGCCCATCTGCTGTTTCTGTACTCACATGGGAGAAGATGAATATCCTTCAACTGTTCCTCTTTACAATCTCAAATTGAGCTAAATGGTCTGTTCCACTTCCTCCATATCTCTCTCAAAAAGGTGATTTTCGTAATTCATTCATTATATGACGGTTTCACTGGCGAGCGTCAGTATATATATACCAATTTCTAATTGCGTAGAAGGCAGTTAAGTGTCAACCACAGTTCCGTAGGTTTGGAATCAAACGTGGTCTTCACCATTTAAGATGGACATGTTCCACTCGAAACAACACAAATGAACTGACAACAAAAATTGGATTTGTGGGCATCATTAGCCTGTTTAATTCCAGACGACTTTTGAGCTCAAATTGTACCGTTTGCTGTGATGGTGCTTGCCCTTGGGTCCCCAGATCTTTAACTGAGTCTGTTCATGAACAATCTAATGATAATTCCACTTCGGCCATTTCCTCTCCCTGCTGAATGGCCTCCTCCTGTGCAACAGACTGCAGAAGGAACTCACTAACAACTGAAAGAACTGTGGATGTTGTAAATCAGAAATAAAAACAGAAATTGGAGGGAAAACTCAGCAAGTTTGGCAGCAGCTTTTGAGAGAAATTGGAGCTGAATGGCCTCCTGGTTCCTGGGGACAGCCTGGGAAGGGGCTGAATGCCTGCTATCCCAGTGTTGGTAGGTGTGTCTGAGCCAACAATACACTCATTCTATCATTGAAAACGAAGCAATGTTTTGTCTATTGAATCAAAAACAAAATTAGTCAGTGAAAATTTGAAGTCACTTACTATCTGTTCTCCTGTTGAGTAAAATGTTAAATCCAAGCTCCTTGCAGTATTCCAAATATTTCAGCTCTTCATTGCAAATTAAGGTAATATTCCTACGTACATTTTGCATTGGTAACCAGCGCAATAGGCAGGCAACTGACAGTTAATGTAGGAAGTGAGAAAGCTTTAATCATTTTGGTAAAGATAGACAATATACATTAATTAGCACAATTCTGGAGGGGACGTAATAACATTAAGACATGGAGTTTTTGTTTCAGAAAATGACTGGGCAGGTTTGGAAAAATACAGACAAACTCTAGTTATAATACAAAGCTAAGGGAAATTTTGAGAAAAGTTTAGAGTTCACTATTTCATCCAGATCTGGGAAAGAGAGAGTCATAGAATATAGAAAATTACAGGGCAGTACAATGTTGTACTCGATGTTCTGCCGATCTCTGAAACCAATCTGGAGCTCATCTAACGTACACTATTCCATTAGCATCCATGTGTGTATACGAAGACAGTTTAAATGCCTTTAAGTTTGGTGCTCCACGCTCTTGTTACTCTTTGAATAAAGGAAATACCTCTGATATCTGTCCCGTATCTATCACCCTTCAGTTTAATACTTTTAGCCGTTGTAATAGCCATCAACATCCGAGGAAAAAAGATCTCAATGTCCAGCCTATCTAATCCTCTGATTATCTTGTCTGTCTCTATTGAGTCTCCACTCTATGTTCTTCTCTCCAACGATGGCAGCCTCAGCTCCCTCAGTTTGTCCACAGAAGGTCTTTCCTTCATACCAGGCAGTATCCTGGTAAATCTCTGCACCCTTTCCCAATGCTTTCACATCATTCCTATGATGCAGCGACCAGAACTGTACACAATGCTCTAAATGCGGCTGCACTAGGGATTTATACAACTGCAACATGACCTCATGGCTCAGAAATTCAATCGCTCCAGCAATAAAAGGTAACACACCGTACATCTTCTTAATAACACTATCAACCTGAATGGCACATTTCAGCGATCTATATACAGGAACACGGAGATGTCTGTCCTCATCCACACGGCCGAAAATCTTACCATTAGCCTGGTACTCTGTGTTCCTGTTACTCCTTCCAAAGTGAATCACCTCACACGTTTCCGCATTAAACTCCATTTACCACCTCTCAGCCCAGCTCTGCAGCTTAGCTATGTCCCTCGGTGACTTGCAACATCGTTCTGCAATTTTCCCATCTCCGCCTATGTTTGTGTCATCCAAAATTTATTAACCCATCCCCTTCTACGCCCTCATCTCCGTCATTATAAAAATGACAAACATCAGTGGCTTCAAAACTGATCCTTAAAGTACACCACTCGTAACTGATCTCCAGGATGAACATTTCAAATCAACCACTAGGTATGTTTCCTTTAAGTTCGCCAGTTTCTGATCCCATGCCTCCTTATTTTCTGCAAATCCTGGGGAAACTTATCAAATGCTTTACTGAATTCCATACACAACAAATCAACCACAAGACAACTTTATGACTCAAGTCTTGTAACGATCTGAAACTGAGCTCATCCCACTTTTGAGCACCACAGTTTAGGAAGGACATCAAAAAACTGGATCGATACTGGAAGGAGCTGAATAGTCACAAGATCATAGAAAGAGGTTATTTAATCATTCGAGCTTTTTCTGTCATTGAATAGCTGATCTGTAAAATAACTTTATGCACCCATGCATGTGATGAATCCCTTAATACGTACAAACGACTGATCCAGCATCCACTGACACTTATGGAAGAGACTTCCAAACATCTACTACCTTTTCTGTGTGAAAGTACTTCTTAACATCTCTCCTGAACACACTGGCCTTAAATTGCAGACTATTTATTTTTATTTGAGACTTCCAAAGCAGGGGATATAGTTTCTCTTTATCTACAATGTCTTCTAAATTGTAGAGAGAGCAGGCCTAATTTGCACAATCTCCGCTCAAAGCTAAACCACAAAGTACAGGTAGCATTCTTTCAAATCTACTCTGTACTCCCTCCAAGGCGAATATATTCCTCCGAAGATGTGGTAAGCGGATCTACTCACAGTTGCCCAGTGAGATCGAGTCAGGGATTTTTATACCTGCAGTGTAACTTCTATGGCCTCATATGGGATGAGTGCCTCAGTAGTAAGGAGAGCATTTATTGCCCTCCCAAAGGGCAGTTAAGAGTCAACCACATTGTGGATCTTGAGTCACATATGGGGCAGACCAGATAAGCGTGATTGTTTCCTTCCCAAAAGGGCCTGAGTTAAACTTTACTTGCTGGTATCTTTTTCTCCTGAAAATAACAGAGACAAAAGGATTAATCAGTATGTTAATCATTTCCCTAAAGACAGTGTCAATATTCCCACAGCTTTGGTTTCGTCTCGTTTGATTTCCTTGCTTCATAACTGGGCCTCATTTTACACTAAAAATGTGATGTGGTTAATTATTTTTAAAATGTAAGTTACATAGATTTACACCTTTAGAAAACTAGTCTTTCCCTATAATAACCCAAATGACTACCTGTTCTGAAATGTCTGTGCCAACACATTAACTTAAAATGCGCGATTACAGATCATTAAACTGGAGTTGGATCTGTTCTTTCTAGTCCCAAAAGTCCTGCTTCTTTGCCCTGATGTCCTCTGGAGCGCATGGGGGATCTCCCTGATTTGATTGGCTTCTTTTAGCTTTGATGTTGAAGTGACTGTGTTGAACTGGGGTGGACAAGGTCAGAAGTCATACGGCACACGGATATCATCCAACAGATTTATTTGAAATCACAACCTTTCATGTGACTTCTGAACGTCTTTTTGCCAGTTATCCCAGGTAATTTCCGATTGGAAAGGCTGAACATTAGTTTGATATAACATTGTAATTAGCAAAATTTAGATTCAGTTTCTATCTCAGGGAAGGTTTATAAACAATATTGGATATTTTATTTTCCCGTTATTAATTGACCAGTCTCAAACACAGTTCATCTGAAACTCAAATCTTGGTCCACGCCAAACCTTGTGGCAATTTCCCATCAACAATCCGTTCAATGTTAAATTGAGGTAAAGACTTGCATATCTGTCTGGCTTGATTGAATTTGGCAGTGATAGCTGCAAGCTTCCTGCTTTTACACCTCAGTTCCACTGTTTCATTAACACTGGTTTTAAAAAAAATCAAACAAGTTCATGAGCTTGTGTAACTCGATCTACCACATCGACCCCACTCCCAGCAACAGGATTCTTGTTCCAGGTTAACAACGCCACTGCTGTGGGTGTCACTGCTGACATCTTCCTCCACAATCATTTGGACAAGAAACAGAAGCTAAAGATAAAGACACGACAGAAAAGAAGAAAGAATGATGTGACCAGGCCTGGTGTTCACAATCAAACGGACTCAGGAGCCGGGATGCTGCCAGTCATGTCAATGCCTGCCATATTAAAAGAAAAATTGTTGAAGAAGGGAATGAGGGACGTTTACCAGGGCTTGTGTATTTCATCTATTAAGTGAGATGACCAGTAAGAGAACGTGGAATCTGAATGTGTAACTGTAATTCTGAGAAAGCATGGAGGAGCTCAAAAGAGATACCACGGGTTTAAGAAACGTGATGCCACTCTCTGAGTCTCCATCAAACTGGTGGGAATTTGTCAAAGGGAACATCAACAGGATTTTTATTTTGTAAGCAATCTCAATGTGAATGAGAATTAGGGAGAAGTGTTCATCCTCTAGTGATTCATGCAGAATCTACTCCAGCTACAGATAATGGGTGTTGATGCCATGGACAATATCCAGGAGGTAAAGATCCTGAAAGTCTCACTCTTTAGCTCCGAATATTCCAAGATAATCTTCCAAACCAGTGTCCACACTGTGGAGAAGGATGACACGTGCTCCCGTTTGATCTTCAAGAGAGCTCTGTGCTCAGAGCCTGAAAGGAGGAGATAAATCTGTAACGTTATCTCAACATGACATGCTGAAGATCAGCAAATCCTTTTATGCCAGACTCTATGACACGAAGTTCACAGACAGTGCAGTCTCCTGTTCTTTCCTCCATATAAAACACAGAATATAGAACAATACGTCACAGAAAAGGCACTTCGACCCTCAATGAGGCACCGACCTGTGAACTAATCTAAGTCCATCTCCCTCCACTATCTCATTTAACTACATTTGGAGGCAGGGCCTTCCACGGCCTTATCACCTTTGAGAAAAAGAACCTGCCTCTGACATCTGTCTTAAATCTATCATCCCTCAATTTGCAGCTATGAACCCTCGTAAAAGTCAATATCTTTATTCTAGAAAATCAAACTCTCACTGTCTACTCTGTTTAATCCTCGGATCATCTTATATGTTTCTATTAAATACCTCTTAGCCTCCTTCTCTCCAATGAGAATAGACCCAGGTCCCTCAACCTTTCCTCATAAAGCGCTCCAGACCATAAAACATTTTAGTAAATCTCCTTTGCGCCTTTCCAATTCCTCCACATTTCTCCTGCAATGGGGCGACCAGAACTGTAAACAATATTCCAAGTGAGGCCGCAATGTGCACATGCAGCATTGCATTACGGCTCTGGCACTCAATCCCTCTACCAATAAAACCTAACACATTGCATGCCTTCTCAACAGCACTATCAACCTGGATGGCAAATTTCAGAGATCTATGTACATGAACACCAACACATCTGCACATCCACACGACCAAGAATCTTTCCATTGACCCAGTATTGTGCCTTGCTCTTATGCTTCCTAAAGAGAATCACCTCACATTTATTTATATTGATATTCATTTGCCACCTCTCAGTTTACCCAATACGCTCTGCAACCTGCAGTATTCTTTCATACTGTCCTCTGCTCCACCAGCCTGTCATGTAGGTGTGGAATGACAGCACACTAGAGAGGCTGCACCAGCTGCTCTCTCTGGAAGCGATGGCCAAGACCCTCGAGTCCTTGGAAAAGAGCAAGACTCCAGGAAGTGACGACTTACCATCTGAATTGTATTCAACTCAATGAGACTTGATTGGCACGGACCTGCTGGAAGTGTACACCTGTACGCTTCTAAGGCATAACATTTGTAAATCTATAATGAATATACCATTTCCCACATCTAAAATCAGAAGGGGAGCCAGGCGACTGACGACCAATTTCATTGCTGAATGTAAGTGAAATGTCCCAGATAAGGCATCACCAACCGGGTCGGTTCTCCTTTGAGATCAGTGATGGACCCAGAACAATCCTGATTTGGACTGACAGCCACACAGTTCTAGGGGATAGAATCACCTCCGTGCTCGATAGGAGAGTTGAAAACCTGTCTCATCAGCCTGCACTAGGAGGTCCTTGCCAGGATCTGACACACATCCATGTGGAATGTTTTCTCCAAAGTAGGCTTTGTTGAAGGATTCCACAAATGAATCCGACAAATCTCCACCAACCTTAATAGTTCAGCTTTAATCGATGGTTGGGAAACAATAAGCTTTTCAATCAAATCTGCAATCAGGCAGGGCTGCCCAATCTCACCTTTCCTGAGGTGTTATTGACTTCGAGGCACCTAAATAATTGTTGAAAATCATTCAGGAATTTCTCCCTCTTTAACAAAAGTCAATCTGCTGGGAACCTCTTTACCACGGTCCCTAAATGCTCAACTGCTTATTGATACATTAATTCGTTATTTAGATTAAGGAACTGAGTATCAGAGTCAAATTTCTCATGCTCCATCTGAAAATTTTTTTTATAAAACCATGAGGTTATGGATGTGGTAAATAGACAACGTGTCTTCCCTGGGATGTGAGAGTCCAGAACGAGTGGGTACAAGTTTAGGGTGAGAGGGAAAAGATATGAAAGAGACCTAAGGGCAACTTATTAACTCAGAGGGTGGTATGTGCATGGAATAAACTACCAGAGAAAGTGGTGGAGGCTACTACAATTTCAACAGTTCTAAGCTACCTGGATTGGTACATGAATAGGAAAGTTTTGGAGGAATATGGGCGAGGTGCTGTCAGGTAGGACTTGATTGGGTTGGGATATCTGGTCGGCATGGACGAGTTGGACCGAAGGGTCTGTTTCTGTTTTGTACATCTCTGTGACTCGATGACTCTATGTTTTATTATCACTCTTACCCAGTGCAATAATAATGTAAATTCATGCTATTCCATTTTATCGGTATGTTTTGGGCAAAGTATGTCGACTTGCTGCATGCTTACATCTGTTACATTGTTTCACTGCAAACCTGTGAGATGCAATAAGTTAGTCCTTCTAATCTGTTTTCTTTTCTGTCCAAATAGTGGAGATTTCGACAGAATGTGCACAACATAATGGATATATTATTGAGGGTTTCCCTAAAATGACAATCTTGGCCTCCAGAAAGAACCCTGTTCATGAATGTGTGAGGCATGTGAGGGTAGGGTTTGAGCCTGAAGATTAGGATTCTGATGCAGAACATCTTTACGTATTCAGAACGTGCTTTTGTTCCTTTTCTCCTTAAGTTACTGGTTTTCTACTTCATGCAGCCACCATCATTTCCCTGTTAACTGACACTGATCCCAGGTTCCCAACACTCTGACAGGATTGAAAAAATATTCCACAATGGTGGAATGTGTTTCCCCAGAAGAGTAGGAATCTCTATCCAATTCAAACAAAACCCATGTTTCCAATGTATCCAGGTTTCACCAGCCCCAGAAACCTTACCAATAATCCACACATGCAAATCCCAACCTCCTGGAACCAATGCTTCCAGCCACATGTTTATCAGGCTAATGTGTACTCGCAGACACAAGGGTATCACCTTTTCAATTTCTCATCCAATTTGTTGCATTTTACTGGTGGGAATTCACTGCTTTATCTCCCTGTTTTTGTCATGAGGTCAGCCAGATGGACATCGTCGAGTATGAATTCCTACATTGAAGATGTGAATCTGTGAATCTGACTTATTCAAAGAGACCTATCTGAAATAAAAGGACGAATGTCAGGGACATTGAGATACTGAGTGACTGACTCAGTGACAATCTCCTGTCAAAGGCGATACATTTACAATTAATCGGAGATTAATGACAGAATGCTAGCCTCTGAGGAGTGATTTCTCTCCCAGAAATTGTTGGTATGTATGTGCACTAGGACCACGGGCTCTTCAGTTTCCACACGTTCTCGCTCCTGCTACTGCTCCTATACTAGCCCAGAAACCCCCACGCCACAAGATATGCTGAAGCTGTTACATGACATTCTCGACACTAGGCACTGTTGAGAAAATATACCATACTAGATTCTGTCAAGTCAGGACTAATGATTTTGATAGATTCACTCAGCTTTATTCATTGCAGCCATTTGATGTAAGCACAGCACCAAAGTAACTTTATAAATCTGGAAAAAAAATACTTAGGCGTTGGGAGTCCATGTCGATTTGAGTACAGCATCAATTGACCAGCAATATAGCGGGATAACAATGATTCAATGATGAGGGACTGAACTGATGCAAATCCAGGTTTGAATTCCTCAAACTGAGTAGGGTCGGAGATGAGTAAAGTTTTCAGGAAAGTAATGCAAACTACTGGTACTGAATGGACTGAAAGGCTTCTTGCTGCGTCTTGTTTTACGACGAGGATAAGCATCTAAAAATTTATAGATGAAGTGAAATCTTTCCAAGTGAATGAAAAAAGTCTCACGTTTCACCACATGACTATTTTGTGCTCACAGTGAACCTGTCCTTCCGCTTCTAAGCGTTATTATGTCCTCCTTGTCTTTTACTGTCCCATCTGACATTGTCCTGTCAACAAGCATCACACATGATCCTATCATCTCGTTTGTTGATGGAGAATATAAATGGCTGTGTCTGGATAAATGATCGTTTTGTCGGGTCCTGGGCCTCCTTCACCTCTGCTCCCTCACCACCAGACGCCTGGAGGAAGAACGCCTCATCTTCCACCTAGGAACATTTCAACCCCAGGGTATCAATGTGGACTTCAACAGTTTCCTCATTTCCCTTTCCCCTACCTCACCCTAATTCCAAACATCCAGCTCAGGACTGCCCCCATGACTTATCCGGACTGTCCTACCTGCCTATCTCCTTTTCCACTTATCCACTCCACCCTCTCCTCCCTGACCTGTCACCTTCATCCCCTCCCCCACTCATCTATTGTACTCTATTCTACTTTCTCCCCACCCCTACCCTCCTCTAGCTTATCTCTCCACGCGTCAGCCTCTCTGCCTTTATTCCTGATGAAGGGCTTTTGCCTGAAACGTCGATTTCGCTGCTCCTTCAATGCTGCCTGAACTGCTGTGTTCTTCCAGCACCACTAATCCAAAATCTGGTTTCCAGCATCTGCTGTCATTGTTTTTACGCAGGTGAATTTATGGTCGGGTTGGAATGTGTTGGTGAAGTTGATGAACTGCTCAAACTCCTCACGAGAGAACGACGTTGCGTCAATGCAGTCATCAATGTAGCGGAGAAAGAGGTGGGGAATGGTGCAGTTGAAACATTGGAAAATGGACTGTTCTACAGAGCTGACAATGAGACAGGCATTGCTGGAGTCTACACGTATACCCTTGGCTGCCCCTTTGGTTTGGAGAAAGTGAGAAGATTCGAACGAGAAATTGTTATTGGTGAGGACCTGTACAGACAAACGAATAAGAGTGTATGTGGAAGGGTACTGTTGGGGACGTCGTGAGAGGAAGAAACGGAGAGCTTGGAGGACCTGGTCATGGCGGATAGAGATGTAGGGGGTTTGGATCTCCATGATGAAGATGAGGCATTGGTGGCCTGAGAAACAGAAGTCTTGGAGAAGGTTGAAGGCATAGGTGGTGTCTCGAACATATGTGGGGAGTTCCTGGACTATGTGGGATACGGTAGTATCGAGATGGGTGGAGATTAGTTCAGGGGGGCAAGAGCATGCTGACACAATGTGTCAGCTGGGGTGGTCAGGCTTGTGGATCTTTGGAAGGAGGTAGTATCGGACGGTGCAGGGTTCCCGGACTACGAGGTTGGAAGTTGTGGTTGTGAGATCTCTTTGGTCTGAGAATGATGGTTTGTTGATGGCGTGGTGGGGTCATAGACAGGGGGCGAAGGCGGAGTTGTCTTCGAGTTGGCGTCTGGCTTCAGCGGTTTAGGGTTCAGTGTGCTTAACTACCACTGCAACACCTTTATCCGCTGGTTTGATGGTGACTTTGGATTTGGAGAAGAGGGAGTGGAGGGCTGCACATTGTGCTTTTGAGAGGTTGGAGTGGGGAAGAGGAGTAGACAGTTTGAGGTGCTTAATGTCTCGATGGCGGTTGGAAAGGAAGAAATCGAGTGCGGGTAATAGGCCAGAGTGGGGTGTCCAGGTAGATGGAGTGCGTTGGAAATGAATGGAGGCGTCATTGGAATGTGTGCAGGAGACCTGGCTGTAAAAGAAAGTTCGGAAGAAGTGTTCTACATCATGACACATAGTAAAATCATTTTTGGGTGGACAGAGGGAGACAAGGTTAAGACATTTGCGGAGGACTGATTGTTCATTCTCAGTGAGAAGGAGGGCTCGGGGTATAGTGAAAACTCGGCAGGGCTGGGAGCTAGGAAATGGTGTCGTCTGACAGGTAATGTTGTGAAAATTCCAATAGTCTTGGCAGGCAGTTTGCGAGGCTATGGGAGAAGGGTGTGGCCAGGGACAGAGTGAGGGAAGAGATCCGTCTGAGATTGGTACAGTTGGGAAAGTGAGCAAGTTCAATCGCCAGGGCAAACAGGAACAAAGCAGTGAACAAGGGTGGACTGACAAATGAAATTGTAATTATTTAAATATAAGATGCCTAACAGTTAAGGCAGAAGAACTGAGAATGTGGAAAGGAATATGGGACTTGTACAACATGGCTATTACACAGATGCGTTCAGGGTTAGGCAGGACTAGCAGCTAGAAGTCCCAGGATAGAAATGCTGTAGGATGGATTGAAAAAGGCACAAGAGAAGAAGGAAATTTGCTTGTTGGTAATAGTTAATATTAGAGCTGGACTAGGGAGGATATTCCTGGGAATGCATTCAGAGATGTTATTTGGGTGGAACTGAGAATTAAGAAAGGGCTGATTCCGTTATTGTGATTGTACAAGACACTCCCCACTCGTCAGTAGGAAATTGAGAAGCAAATTTGTAACGCATCTCATTTATTTGACAGAATATTAGTGTGGTAATGGTAGAGGATTTTAAATTTCCAAACATAGACTGGGACTACCACATTCTTAAGGTTGGCATGGAGAGGTAGTTGTTTAGTGTGCATATCAAAATTGCAAATGTCAATGCAAGTGTAGGATTCAGTGAAGAAGGTAACCACAGAGTACAACGGGATCTTGTTCAGATAGACCAATGGGCTGAAGAGTAGCGGACGGAATTTATTTAGATGAATGCGAGGTGCTGCATTTTGGAGCAGCAATCAGAGCAGGACCTGCACACTTAATGTGAAAATGCTGTGGAGTATTACTGAATATACAGGCCTTGGAATGCAGATTCATAGATTTCTGGAAGTGGAGTCTTTGGTCGATTGGATAGCAAAGAACGTGTTTGGTATATGCTTCTTTATTGGTCAAATGACTGATTATTGGAGTTGTGAGGTTATGTTGCAGCTATACACGACAATGGTTCTGCCACTTTTGGAAGAAGTGTGTACAATTCTGGTCTCATTCCGAAAGGAGAGATAGTATGAAAGGAAACATGAAAGGACTCAGAAAGGATTTACAAGAATATTACCAGGTCTGGAGGATTTCAACAATTGGCAAAGGCTAAGAACTTGTTTTTAATGGGCAGTTAGAGGTCAGGGCTGACCTTATAGAGTTCAAGAAAATCATGAGGATCATGGATTGGGTAAGTAGACAAGGTCTTTTCCTTGTCGTGTGGGAGTCCGGAGATAGAGGTTTAGGGTGAGAGTGGAATGATTTCAAAGGTAAAACGTCATTCACACAAAGGCTGGTATATGTATGAAAGGAACTGCCAGAGAAAATGAAAGGTGGAGCCTGGTACATTAAAACATCTAAAAAGCAACTGGATGGATAAAGGAAGGTGAAAAGTTTAGAAGGGAAATTGGGGATAATGCGAGTAGATTATGATCTAAAGCCTGATTGTCATGAATGATTTAAACCAAAAGTTCTGTTTCCAAGCCCAATCTGCTAAGAGCCGTCAAACATATGTTTCGTAATAGATGAATATGAACTCTACGAATTCCAATTCCCTTTTGGAAATCACTCCCTTTCCTTTGTTTGCAAGGATAGGGCCTTTAGTGAGGAGAAAACCATATTGATGTTTTTCAGTTCCTTGACAAATATTCAGACGAAGGTTTTCTGATGAAAAATGATTACATTAATTCTGCTTCTCTCTCCACAGATGCTCCCATATCCCTGTTGAGTTTCGCTAGCTATTTCTGTTTCTGTTTCATATTTTCAGTATTCACAGACTTTGATTTAATTCATGAAAACGTTTCACTTCACAAACTAACGTCCAGAAGCAATTTTTAGAATTGTGCAACCCAAATGGAAAGAAGAAGTATGTCAGTCCATCAGGCCTGTGCTATCAAAAGGAAATGAAATCCAGTCTCGTCCCAGGTCGTTTTGAAAGGTTGTGATGTTTCCTGCCTCAACTACGCTCACATGTCCCAAATTACCAGAAACCACTACATTCTCTGACTGAACGTTTTCCCTCAAATCCCCTCCAAAACTCTTACCTTTCAAAATAAAAAGTCCCTTTGCCATCTGTTTCTTCCCTGCCTCAATATGATAGTAGGATCTTCCTTTGCTCTCTGGGCAAACACAGAGGGAGGAACAGATCTGTATTGCATTTTACATCCATCGGAGAAATGCTGAAGGATTTCAGCTGCAGCACAAACACACTGTTTTATGCAGTGACTCTGCCCAAGTTCAGATCGAAATTCAGGAATGCGGTCCAAAAGCTAGTCCCATAAAGTTTTCACTTAATGAATCAGCAAAACAATTGAGAGAGCTCCAGAAGCAGCCACAGTGGTCCCAGTGCAGGAATTGCATATGTACGGATTCCATCAGCCCAACCTCATGGATCTGAGTATAACACCCAGCGGTAGGTGGGCAGGGGGAGAACAGGATGGGTCGACATTCACCACACCCAGGAACACGCCGATTGTCTAAAGAATGTGATGCAAAATGAAGCAGAGTCAGATAGCGGACAAAGACACACCCCTCCCTGAGGTGCTCAATGCTTTCTTTGCTCGGTTTGAGCAGAATGCCAGTGGCGCAGTGTCAATTGCCCCCACAGGTATGAACGCAATTGATTCCCCATTCACCGCTACAGACATCAGATCAATGAACCTGGGAATCAAGAAAGAATGCGACGGAACTGAACAGAGTCGCCGCCCATGCATTCAATTTATGTATAGTCCAACTGGCATCTTCCTGACATCTTCAAAAGCTCTCTCCAACAAGTCGACGTCCCAACCGACTTTAGGAAGACACCTACAGACTTAGTAATACAACCACACACACACACACACACACACACACACACACACACACACACACACACACACACACACACACAGAATTGCAGTTATACTGTAAGATAGCAGCACATCGACACACCTTCACACAAAACCAGTCATGCAGGATATAAAAACACATCTGCACACAGACACAGAACCACACAGACATCTTCAGATGAACTCAGAGGGAGAGACATTTGTCACCAACCTGCAAGAACTTGTGCTATCCCTGTGCCTAAGAAAAGACATGCAATGTGTCAACTTGCTTTCCCAATATTTTTGAGTCATCTGCAAATTTTGTAATGGTGCATCTGTTTCCTTCCTCCAGGTCATTCATGTACTCCATATTACATGATTTATATGTATAACATATACTGACATATGTTGGAGCTGTTTGTGCCTGTGCAAATATGATTGGGTATTAGAACAGATTGTGTTCAGAGGCAAATATTCTTTTACATTGGAAGTGCTTGTGTTGCTACATAAATATTGTTTTGAACTAGAGCTGTTCCAATTAAAGTCTAAATATTGTTGTCCATTCGAACTGTTCACGTTTATATGTAAATACTGATGTGCATTGGAGCTGTTTCTATTTATATATCAACACTGTTTACATTGTAAATTTGAACTCGTGTCCAACCCATCTTAAAAATGTGTCTGTATGGGGTACCATCAACACATTGCAATGGATCTGCAGAACCAGCACTGGCTAGAAGGTTGGCATCACAGAGCAGCAGCAGTCACTTGTTAGCGGATGTGGGGAACGATATGACAGTGAAACCTGTTTTCTGGTTATTGTCATGTGTAAACGCACCTCCTGGAAGAGGGAACAATAAATGAAGAGAACTGATGAAAGAGAGAGGGCTGAGTACAGATAGGGTCAGGATTGAAGATGTAATGGGGGAGAATTTAGTTGAGAATAGTGGCGAGGATTAAACAGGCAAAAGGAGAGGGTAATTCGAGAGTAATAGGGAGAGAGCCGAATACAAGGAATGGAAGGAATATTAAAGGCAGAACATGGAGAAGATTTAGTAGGAAGAAATAGTGGGAGAAGTATAAAAAGAGTAAGAGGAAGAGTGCCGATTTCAAGGAAACAGGAAGAGATTTAATGTAGGGCAAGCTGCAGGGATTGTAATGAGGTCAGCCAGATGGATCTTATTCAATGATCTCCCTGAGTGGGGCTCTTAAGCTGGTCACATCAGAGGGTCATGACTGAGAGGATATAAACAGGAGTACTATGGGTTCTGCAAACTGAAGGAACCAAATTTGTGCTATCTGGATCAGGATCATGTTCTGTGTACATGTAAAAGCAATGACTCGTTGACGGGTTGCCAGCCTTTGGGGAAGATGAGAGGATTCAAAACAGGAATAGGAGGAGTGTTGAATACAGGGGTGTTGATGAATATTACACTAAGGGGAAAGGAAGGGGCGTTAATATAGCATAATAGAGACATTACTATGTAGATATTCACGAGAAGAGGTGAGTACAGGATAATCGGTAAAATCTTAAATGCAGGAAAATTTAAAATACAAGTTGAGTGAATTAAATGAAGCGTAATGATCAGAAAGCTACTGAGAGAGCAAACGGGAGTAAGATGAATACAGAGACAGGGTTGAAGATTGTCTTCTTAAATATAGGTTTACATAGAGTGGATTCAATGAACAATAATCAAGAGAAGGTTAAATGGAAAGTATAATGGGGCAGTGTTAAAGAGAGAGTAGTGAGGAGAGGGTTGAACACAAGGGAATAGAGAGTTAGTTAAATACAGGAGAATATACAAGATTAAATACAACGCAATGGAGGATTAAGTAAAGTTTGTGAGAAGATTTGTAGCTTGGGTGCTCTTTGTTGTGGCTCTGTTCGCCGAGTGGGGAATTTGCGTTGCAAGCGTTTCACCCCTGTCTAGGTGACATCCTCAGCGCTTGGGAGCCTCCTGTGAAGCGGTTCTGTGATGTTTCCTCTTGCACTTATCGTGGTTTGTCTCTGCCGCTTCCGGTTGTTAGTTCCAGCTGTCCATTGCAGTGGTATAATGGGTCCAGGTCGATGTGCTTATTGATTGAATCTGTGGATGAGTGCCATGCCTCTAGGAATTCAATGACTGTTCTCTGTTTGGCTTGTCCTATAATAGTAGTGATGTCCCAGTAGAACTCATGTTGCTTGTCACCTGCGTGTGTGGCTACTAAGGATAGCTGGTCTTGTCGTTTCGTGGCTAGTGGGTGTTCATGGATGCGGAATGTTAGCTTTCTTCCTGTTTATCCTATGTAGTGTTTTGTGCAGTCCTTGCATGGGATTTTGCACACTACATTGCTTTAGCTCATGCTGGGTATCAGGTCCTTCATTCTGGTGAGATGTTGTCTGAGAGTGGCTGTTGGTTTGTGTGCTGTTATGAGTCCTAGTGGTCGTAGTAATCTGGCTGTCAGTTCGGAAATGATCTTGAGGTATGGCAGTGTGGCTAGTACTTTGGGCTGCGGCATGTCCTCGTTCTGTTGTCTTTCCCTTAGGCATCTGTTGTTGAAGTTGTGCGGGTATCCGCTTTTGGCGAACACATTGTAGAGCTGTTCTTCTTCCTCTTTTTGCAGTTCTGATGTACTGCAGTGTGTTGTGGCCCTTTTGAACAGTGTCTTGATGCAACTTCTTTTGTGTGTGTTGGGGTGATTGTTTTCATAGTTTAGGACTTGGTCTCTGTGTGTGGCTTTTCTGTATAACTTTGTGCTGGATTCTCCGGTAGGTGTTCTCTGCACCATCACGTCTAGGAATGGGAGCTGTTTGTCCTTTTCTTCCTCTCTAGTGAGTCGGACTCCTGTGAGTGTGGCGTTGATGATCCGGTGTGTGTTCTCTACTAATGTGCTTTTAATGATAACAAAGGTGTCAGCCACATATCTGACCCAGAGTTTAGATTGAATTTGCAGTAAGACTGTTTGTTCTAATCTTTGCATTACCACTTCTGCTATGAGTCCAGAGATGGGTGAGCCCATGGGTGTGCCGTTGATTTGTTCATATATTTGGTTGTTGAATGTGAAGTGTGTTGTGAGGCACAGGTCCAGTATTTGAGTATGCCGTCTTTGTTGATAGGTTCTCCGTCCTGTTGTCTGTTCTGCGTGTCCAGCAGGTTGACTATTGTTTCTCTGGCTAGGGTTTTGTCGTTAGAGGTGAACAGTGCCATTACATCGAATGAGAACATAGTTTCTTCCTTGTCTATGTGTATATTTCTGATGTTGTCCAAGAACTCCTGTGTTTACTGTATAGAGTGCCTGGATCCGCTGATCAGGTGTTTCAGTTTCTGCTGTAGTTCTTTAGCCAGTTTGTGTGATGGTGTCCCTTGTACTATTGGTCTGGGTGGGATGTCTGGTTTGTGCTCTTTAGGTAGTCCATAGAATCTGGGGGTGTTGTTGCTTTCAGGTTTCATTCTCCTGTAGATCAAACATGGTTATCTGTCCTTTTGTGTAGGTTCCTCAGTGTGTTGTTTATCCTATTGGTGAGCTGTGGGGTGGGGTCAAACTCCCTCTTTTGGTAGGTGTTGGTATCTGCAAGTATTTGATGCGCTTTTTGGATGTACTCTACTCTGTCTAAGATGACCATCATTCTGCCTTTGTCTGTTAGTAGTATGATTATGTTTTTATCGTTTCTTAGTGACTTTAGTGCTTCCCTCTCGTTTTTGTTGAGGTTATGTGTTTGTCTTTTCCTTGTTATCAGAGGTATGATACTTTGTCTCATTGTTTGTTGTGTCTCTTCTGCCAGTCCATTCTTCCTGAGTGTGCATTCTACTGCTGCGAGAAATCTGCTGTCTTGGCGTCCCTGTGGTTGTAGTTGAGTCCCTTGGCCAGTATTGTTCTTTCTGTGTCTGTGAGCTGTCTGTGGGAGAGTTTTCTAACCGAGGTGTGTGTTATGGTGTCCTCTCTGTTGTGTGTTAGGTTGGCCCTTTTGTCTTTTAGTGCCGTTTTATTGCTGTGTGTGGTCCTGTTCTGTCCTATGGTGACGGCCTGTTCTATGGTCCGGGACAATTCCTGATTGGTGGTTTTTGAAATTAACGATTTTTGGCGGGCAATTTATTATCTGTATTTGTGAACTCTGTTGTGAGCGCCTGTAATCATTACCTGGATCATCCTGAATCCGTTCTGCCTGGCTGTGTCCCTGGCTTGTGGGTTGTTGACTGGTGGTCTGTATCTGACACATGGTGGAAGGATTCGATTCTTTCGGCATTCGTGCAGGAACCGGAGTTGTTCGCATGTGGCGCTTAGGTGGTTGGCACAGGATTCCCATTTCCTGGCTTGTTTTAGCATCTCTCGCCCGGAGGTGTTCAAAGTTTGCGAGAAGATTTGTAGCTCGGGTGCTTGTTGTTGTGGTTGTGTTGGCCGAGTTGGGAATTTGTGTTGCAGACGTTTCGTCCCCTGTCTAGGTGACATCCTCAGTCCTTGGGAGCCTCCCGAGAAGCACTTCTGTGATGTTTCCTCCGGCATTTATAGTGATTTGTATCTGCCACTTCCAGTTGTCACTTCCAGCTGTCCGCTGCAGTGGCTGGGATATTGGGTCCATGTCTGTGGATGAGTGCCATGCCTCTAGGAATTCCCTGGCTGTTCTCTGTTTGGCTTGTCCTATAATAGTAATGAAGTCTCACTTGAACTCATGTTGCTTGTCATCTGCGTGTGTGGCTACTAAGGATAGCTGGTCGTGTCGTTTCGTGGCTAGTTGGTGTTCATGGACTCAGCAAGTTTGGCAGCAGCAATTGAGAAAAAATGGCGCTGAATGGCCTCCTGTTCCTTTGGGTGAAACTGAAGAAGGTGCTGAATGATCTCCTTTTCTTGTCTTTCCTGATGTGTTGACGCCAACAACACACTCATTGTATCATTGAAAATGAAGCAATGCTTTAACACAATGTACACAATGCTCTAAGTGCAGCTGCATTGGAGTTTTGTACAGCTGCAACATGACCTCATGGCTCAGAAACGCAATCCCTCCAGCAATAAATGCCAACACACCTTAAACCTTCTCAATATCCCAATCAACTTGGGTGGCAACTTTCAGGGATTTATGCACATGAACACCGAGATCTCTGTGTTCACCCACGTGCTAAGAATCTTACCGTTAGCTTGGTACTGTGTTTCCTGTTACTCCTTCCAAAAGAGAATCACCTCACACTTTTCCGCATTAAACTCAATTTTTCATGTCTCAGGCCAGCTCTGCAGCTTAGCTATGTCCAGCTCGAACCTTCAGAATCCTTCTCCACATTTCACATCTCCACAACCCATCCTTCTACACCCTCATCTCGGTCAGTTATAAATATGACAAACAGCAGTGGCCCCAAAACAGATCCTTACAGTACACCACTGGTAACTGAACTCGACGATGAACATTTCCCATCAACCACTAACCTCTGTTTTCTTTCAGCTAGCCAATTTCTAATCCGTATATCCTTGTTTTCTGTAATTGCAAACCGTGGGGAAACATATCAAATGCTTTACTGTAATCCACAGAGAACACATCAATCACAAGACATGTTTAGAACTCTAGTCTTGTAATGCGTTAAATCTGAGCTTATCCCATTTCTGAGCACTACAGTTGAGGAAGAATGTCAAAGCCCTGGATCGGTTCTAGAAGAAGATTAATGATCATAGCATCATAGCGACAGGCCCTTAACACTTCAGATTGTTCTGCCATTCAAATTAACTTCATAAATTCGTGTTTGTGACTTATCACTTAAAAAATACGCGGAACCAAAAACGAAATCTTTCTGAGATTTAACATTACCGACTGATCTAACATCCATTGCCGTTTGTGGAAGAATCTTTCAAACGACTAATATCTTTTCTGTGTGAAATTGCTTCTTATCATCGCTCCTGAACACATTGACTCTAATTTACAGACTATGTCCCTTTCTTTGAGAATTCCCAACCAGAGGATTTCTTTATCTTAATCTACTCTGTCTTCTAATTTCTAGAAAGAGCAGACCTAATTTGTACATTCTCCGCTCATACTTTGAGCACAAAGTATAGGTATCATTCTTTCAAATCTGCTCTGTACAGCCTCCAATGCCAATGTATTCTTCCAAAGGTGTGGTACTTGGATTTGCTGGTAGTCTCAGCGTGATCATACCAGGCTTTTCATAGCTGCAGTGTAACTTCTGTGAGATGAGTGTGTCACTAGTTCGGAGAGCATGTGTTGCCTTCGCAAAGGGCCATTAAGAATCAACCACATTGTGGATCTTGAGTCACATATGGGCCAGACCAGGTCAGGATGGTTGCTTCCTTCACGAACGGGCATGCATTAAACGTTACCTGTTGATTTTTAACTGAAAAACACAGAGACAAAGGATTGATCAGGTTGTTGACCAGTTCACTGGAGACATTAAAAATATCCCCTGGAAGATTTGCTTTCGTATGGTTTGATAAATTTGCTTCCTTAGTCGGCCTCGTTTTACAAAAATAATGGGACGTTTTTAATCATTTTTTAAATACAATATAGATGGAGTCATCGAGTCATAGAGATGCACAACAGGGAAACAGACACTTCTGTCCAACCATTCCATGCCGTCCAGATATCCCAACGCAATCTTGTCCCATCTGCCAGCACGCGGCCCATATCCCTCCAAACTCTTCCTACTCATATGCCCATCCAAATGCCTCTTAAATGTTGCAATCCTACCAGCCTCCACCACATCCTCTGGCAGCTCATTCCATACACGTACCACCCTCTGCGTGAAAAGGTTGCCCCTGAGATCTCTTTTGTATCTTTCCCCTCTCACCCTAAACCTATGCCCTCGAGTTCTGGACTCCCCAACCCCTGGGAAAAGACTTTGCCTATTAATCCTATCCATGCCCCTCATAATTTTGTAAACTTCTATAAGGTCATTCCTCAGCCTCTGACTCTCCAGGGAAAACAGCGCCAGTCTGTTCGGCGTCGCCCTGCAGCTCAGATCCTCCAACCCTGGCAACATCCTTGGAAATCTATTCTGAACCCTTTCAAGTTTCACAACATCTTAATGATAAGAAGGAGACCAGAACTGCACGCAATATTCAAACGGTGGCCTAACCAATGTCCTGTACAGCCACAACTTGACCTCCCTATTCCTGTACTCAATACTCTGACCAATAACGGAAAGTATACCAAATGCCTTCTTCACTATATTATCTACCTACGACTCCACTCTCAAGGAGCTATGAACCTGCACTCCAAGGTCTCTTTCTTCAGCAACACTCCCAAGACCTTACCATTAAATGTATACATCCTGCTATGATTTGCTTTTCCAAAGCGCTGCACCTCGCATTCATCCGAATTCAACTCCATCTGCCACTTCTCAGCCGACTGGCCCATTGGTCAAGATCCTGTTGTAATCTGAGGTAACCTTTCTCTCTGTCCACTACACCTCCAATTTTGGTGTCATCTGCCCACCGACTAACTGTACCTCTTATGCTCGCATTCAAATCATTTATGTAAATGACAAAAAGTAGAGGGCCCAGCACCAATCCTTGTGGAACTCCACTGGTCACAAGTCTCCAGTCTGAAAAAAACAACCCTCCATCACCACCCTCTGTCTGCTACCTTTGAGTCAGTTCTGTATCCAAATGGCTAGTTCTCCTGTATTCCATGAGATCTAACCTTGATAATCAGTTTCCCATGGGGAACCTTGTCGAACGCCTTACTGAAGTCCATATAGATCACATCTACTGCTCTGTCCTCATCAATCGTCTTTGTTACTTCAACAAAAAAAAACTCAATCAAGTTTGTGAGACATGATTTCCCACGGACAAAGCCATGTTGACGATCCCGAGTCAGCCCTTGCCTTTTCCAAATACATGTACATCCTGTCCCTCAGGATTTCCTCCTTGCCCACCACCGGAGTCAGGCTCACTGGTATATAGTTCCTTGGCTTGTCCTTACAACCCTTCTTAAACAGTGGCAATACGTTTGCCAACGTCCAGTATTCCAGCACCTCACCTGTGACTATCGATGATACAAATATCTCAGCAAGAGGTCCAGCAATCATTTCTCTCGTTTCCCACAGACTTCTCGGGTACACCTGATCAGGTCCTGGGGATTTATCCACCTTTAACTGTTTCAAGACATCCAGCACATCCTCCACTGTAATCTGGGCATTTTGCAAGATGTCACCATCTATTTCCCTACAGTCTATATCTTCCATATCCTTTTCCACAGTAAATAGTGATGAAAAATATTCATTTAGTATCTCCCCCATTTACTGTGGCTCCACACAAAGGCCGCTTTGCTGATCTTTGAGGGGCCCTATTCTCTTCCTAGTTACCCTTTTGTCCTTAATATATTTGCAAAAACCCTTTGGATTCTCCTAAATTTTACTTGCCGAAGATATCTCATGTCCCGATGTTGCCCTCCTGATTTCCATCTTAAGTATACTCCTACTTTCATTGTACTCTTCTAAGGATTCACTCGATCTATCCTATCTGAATCTGACATATGCTTCCTTCTTTTTCTTAACCAAAGGCTCAATTTCTTTTGTCATCCAGCATTCTCTGTAGTTACCAGCCTTCCATTTCATCTTGACAGGAATATACTTTCTCTGGATTCTTGTTATCTCATTTCTGAAGGCTTCCCATTTTCCAGCCGCCCCTTTACCTTCGAACATCTGCCGCCAATCAGCTTTTGAAAGTTCCTGCCTAATACCGTCAAAATTGGCCTTCCTCCAATTTAGAACTTCAACTTTTAGATCTGGTCAATCCTTTTCCATCACTATTTTAAAAGGAATAGAATTATGGTCACTGGCCCCAATGTGCTCCCCCACTGACACCTCAATCACCTGTCCTGCCTTATTTCCCAAGAGTAGGTCAAGTTCTGCACCTTCTCCAGTAGGTAAATCCACATACTGAATCAGAAAATTGTCTTGTACACGCTTAAGATATTGCTCTCCATCTAAACTTTTAACACTATGGCAGTCCCAGCTGATGATTGGAAAGTTAAAATCCCCTACCATAACCACCCTATTATTCTTACAGATAGCTGAGGTATCCTTACAAGTTTGTTTCTCAATTTCCCAACGTCTACTGGGGGTTCTACAATACAATCCCAATAAGGTGTACATCCCTTTCTTATTTCTCATTCCACCCAAATAACTTCCCTGGATGTATCTCTGGGAATATCCCCCCTCGGCACAGCTGTAATGCTATCCCTTTTCAAAATTGCCACTCCCCTTCCTCTTTTGCCTCCGTATCTGGAACATTCAGCTGCCAGTTCTGCCCATCCCTGAGCCATGTTTTCCTAATTGCTATGATATCCCAGTCCCATGTTACTAAAAATACCCTGTGTTATTCTGCCTTCCCTGGTAGGCCCCTTGCATTGAAATAAATGAAGTTTAATTTATTAATCCTCCGTTATCCCTGCCTGCCATGACTGTTTGACTCACTTCTGTACTCAGCTCGATCCGTCTCAGATCGACGTCTTTACCCACTATCTCCCTGTGTCCCACCCCACACCTTACTAGCTTAAATCCTCCCAAGCAGTTCTAGCAAATTTCCCTGCCAGTATGTTAGCCCCCTTCCAATTCTGGTGTAATCCGTCCTTCTTCTACAGGTCACTTCTCCCCCAAAAGAGATTCTAATGATCTAAAAATGTGAATCCTTCTCCCATACACCAGCTCCTCAGCCATACATTCATCTGCTCTATCCTCCTATTCCTGCCCTCACTAGCTTGTAGCACTGGGTGTAATCCAGACATTACTACCCTTTTTAAAAGAGGGCCTCCTTTTTAAAATTCTACATAACTGTCTGTAATCTCCTTTCAGAGTCTCAACCTTTTACCTTCCAATGTGAACAATGACTCCTGCTGGCCCCTCTCCCCCATGAGAACATTCTGCACCCTCCCTGAGACTGCCTTGATCCTGGCACCAGGGAAACAACACACCATTCTGCTTTTTCTCTGCTGACCACAGAAACGTCTGTCTGTACCTCGGACTACAGAACTCCCTAACACAATTGATCTCTTGGAAGCCGACGTACCCCTCGTTGCATGAGAGCCAGTCTCAATACCAGAATCTTGGCTGTTTGTGCTACGTTCTACTTAGAATCCATCACCCCCTACATTTTCCAAAACAACAATCCTGTTTGAAATGGATATATCCACAAAAGGCTCCTGCTCTAGCTGCCTACCTCTCTCATCCTTCCTGGAGTTAACCCATCGATGTGACTGTATCTGAGACTTTACCACCTTTCTATAACTGCCATCCATCACATACTGTAGCTGTTACAAATTCCTCATCGCTTCTATTTGTCTCTCCAACTGATCCACTCGATTGAAAAAACTATTCTTTCCCTCGAATATCACAAGTAACGTTCAGGTTCTGAAATGTTTATGCCCACAGTTTAGCTTAAAATGCGCAAGTACAGCGCATCGAACTGGAGTTGACTCTCTTCTGCATATTACCAAACTTCCGGCTTTTATATCAAAGAAAAATATTCAAGATAATGTGTTTGTATACTTGGATCTATCACACCGACGCCATTCCCGACACCAGGATTCCTATTCCAGATTCACAAATTCGTCGGTGTGGACGTCACCTCTGACAACTTCCTCCACCATGGCTTCCACAAGGAATAGAAGATAAAGATGAAGTCGAGACAGCAAAGAAGAGCGAACGATACAACCAGCCTGGTGATTGGAAGCAAACGGACTCAGGAGCCTGGATGCTGCAGACCTGTCAATGCCAGTCACCTTAAAACAACAATTCATGAGGAAGGGAATGACGGAGTTTCACCAGGGCTCAAGTGATTCACCAGTAAAGTGAGATTACATAGGTTGGGATTTGTATTGGTTAAATCCACCAATGTCAAGCTGACGCTACACTTTTCTCTGACCACTGCCTCCTGCTGGTCAACAAGGCAACGTGGAATCTGAATGTGAAACCGCTATTCCCATCAACCGTGGGGGAGCTCAAAAGGGATTCCACAGGTTGGAGAAATGTGAAGCTCCTCTCTTAGTCTCCATCAAACTGATGGGAATTTGTAAAGGGGAGCATCACGATGATTTTTACTCTGAAAAATACTTTTAATGTGAGAGAGAAATGGGGAGAACTGTTCATACTCCAGTGAATCATGCAGAACCTTCCCGAGATACAGACGATCGGTGTCGATGCCATGGTCAATTTCCAGGAGGCAAAGAACCTGAAGGCTTCACTGTTTACCTCAGATGCTTCCAAGATAATCTTCGAGTTCAGGGTCCACACTATGTAGCAGGACGGCACATGCTCATGTTTACTCTTCGAGAAGTTTCACAGGGAGACCTCTGTGCTCAGAGACTGAAGGGAAAAGATGAATCTGTAACGTTATCACAGTCTGAAATCCTGAAGATCAAACCTTTTATGCGAGACAGTATGACACGAACACCACAGACCGTGCCTTCACCTGGTCTTTCCTCCATAAAATACCAGAACATTGCAGAATAGGCACTTCGAACCTCGATGTTGCACGGACCTGTGAACTAATCTAAGCACATCTTCCTCCACTATCCCATCATCATCCATATGAATATCCAAGGCTGTTTAAAATTCCCTCATGTGGCTGCGTTAACTACATTAGGAGGTAGGGTATTCCGCATCCTTACCCCCTCTGAGTAAAACAAATGCCTCTGACATCTGCCTTAAGTCTATCACCCCTCAATTTGCAGCTATGTCCCCTCATACGTGCCGGCCTCATCATTCTAGGCAAAATGACTCTAGCTGTCTTCCATACCTAATCCTCTGATCAACTTGTAAGTCTCTATTCAATGGAGTAGAAAGTGAGGGCTGCAGATGCTGGAGATCAGAGCTGAAAATGTGTTGCTGGAAAAGCGCAGCAGGTCAGGCAGCATCTAAGGAACAGGAGATTCGACGTTTCAGGCATAAGCCCTTCTTCAGGAAGAAGGGCTTATGCCCCAAACATCGAATCTCCTGTTCCTTGGATGCTGCCTGACCTGCTGCGCTTTTCCAGCAATACATTTTCAGCTCAGTCTCTATTCAATGCTTGTTAGCCTTCTTATCTCCAATGAGGACAGATCCAAGTCCATCAGCCTTTCCTCATAAAATCTTAACTCCAGATCAGATAAATCTCATTTGCACCTTTTCCAATGCTTCTATATTCTTCCTTCAATGGGCCGACGAGAACTGTGCACAGCATTCTAATTGCACATTTAGCACAGTTGCAGAGGACTGTAATATAGTCTCAGATTTAAAATGCCCCGTGGAATCCCATCATCGCAGATTCCACAGACATTACCTGGGAAATTATTTATCTCTTCCAGGAATCTTTAATTACAGACCTCTATCGAATTAAAATTCAAAATCCGCTGTGTCCGGGTCCCCAGAACATTGCCAGGGTCTTTGAACTGACAGTCCAGTTATCATTCCACTAGGCCACTGCCTCCACCCGCTGTATGACTTCCTCCGGTGTAACAGGCGAGAGAAGTGGCTGTTTACTTCTGACGCTGTAAATCAGAAACAAAAAACAGAAATTACTGTTTACTCAATCAATTCATTGTCTGCAACAATTATAGTACCGCCCATACAATTGGCTTTTAGATGATGATCCAAAGCTTTGTAAGATACTTTGTGCAATGTCGTCTGCAAGTCCAAATGCAACACCAAGACCACCTCTCCTCTATCCACTCTGGTCTACTCTAATAAAGTAGTCAAACATAACTTCCTTTTCACGCTGTCCTGCTGACTCTGCTTGACCCTTTCCTCTGAATCCCCCTCATCTTCCTGTTTCGAATTGCAGACCCAATGTCGCTCTCCTAAACTACAAGATTATCCAAATCAGCAATAGTCTATTCCTGTCGATCTCCAGACTGCAAACACAACAGTGGCCAAAACATGGAGCATGTCGAGGTAATGAAGGTGTAAATGGTACTGTACCTTGAAGAGAGTTGAAAGCTTGCAGAACTACATGACATAGCACCAAGTGTTCTGAACAAATTAACAATGTGACGTTTGGTCGAACAAATCCAGTCACTGCGTTGCCTAGAGAGAAAAACAATTTCAAAATCGTCCAAACAATCGAAATTGTGACTCAAAATACCAAACTTGAATCAAGTCTGATTTTGGTGTTTTGATAGTATTAACCCAATGAAAGGATACAATGCTGTGGGGTATAAAACTGAGATAAAAATTGACAGTTGGAGGAGAACTGCCAAAAGACGAACAGATGTAGGCTGCTTGTCAGAATTCTCTGAGAGGTTCCTGACAAGAGAAGACTTTTGCACAGAGAAAAATATTGACACTGATTTGTAGAGTAAAAAGATTTGCAGAGGCAAAAAGAAGATTCGACAGCGGACTAGTTCTGAAGTTTGTATTTTTCTGTAAATGTTAATCGGGTGATTTATCGAACTAATATTGTAGAAGAGCAGGTAAATGATAGTTTAGAGAAAGGAGTTGTAAATAGCTGTTAGTTAATCATTCTCTGTTAGACTGTAACGAATTAAATTGTTATATTTTACTTCCAATAATAACCTTTTGGGATAACTCTTGGCCTCTCAGATTTTATCAGATTACAACCTGGGGTGAATCTTTTCTGTGATGCTGGTTTAAATTATTGGGGGATGGGGAGGATTTATGCAGCGTCACAACAGATGTGGGGCTTTCATACGATTATTTAACTGCTTTAGACAGATTTGAATAGATTCGTGGGTACGAAAAATCCCAATATATTCAAACACTTGCAGGTTAAAGTTCAAGAAAATTAAATAAAAATTAGATGAGGCAATGTGTTTACGTTCGCGAATTTGTGGTTGATTAACTTAGAAGTGAGAGAAATGCCTCTTAAAATTGCTGAAGAGGTTTTGGGATTTAAAGGTGGTTTTCAAATATACCAGGAAAGTTGAGAAGGAAAGCAAAAGGTTATAATTATAGAATTAGCGAATAAGTTGGATTTCGGTTTAATCAAGGACAAAAGTAAATCTAAAATTGAAAGGGAATTACTCAAATACTTTGGTGTGTCAGAGAAACAGACAAGTGCTATAGAGGTTAAAAATACTTAAATTACAATTGACGAGAAGGGAGTTATAAGATAAACAAAGATAGAGAGATGAAAGAGAGAAGGAGAGAGAAAAGTAAAGAGAGAGAAATGAACGGGAGAGACAAAGAGGGAGGGAAGGAAGAGAGTCACAAAACGAGATAGAATTTGAACTTATGAAATTGTGACATTGTCAGCAAAGTCAAGTTAACAGAATGTAGATGAAAAGAGAAGGCAGTGAAATGCACAAACATCTGAAAAGTCTGCCACGTTTTGATGAGAAAGATGTTTAAGCCCATTGTGTTTAGTTTGCTAAAATGGTTGGGCATATAGACTGGCCCGAGGATTTATGGGTAATCCTTGTTCAGACTAAACTGGCACAAAAAGCAATTGAGATATTCACTGTGCTTTCAGATGAGGGTTGAAGAGATGATGAGAGGTGAAATTGGCTACTTTAAGTGCTTGTGAATTGTATCAGAAGTATATAGACGGCGGTTCAGGAACATAAAGAAAGAAACAGGTCAGAATTATGTTGAGTTTGAAAGTTGTAACCATAGACATTTAGCTCGATGGGTGCGTGCTTTAAATACAGATAGGACCTATGAGGCTATAAGGTAGATTATTCTGCTCGAGGACTTTAAAAAATCACTTCCAGAGTTGGCAATAATTCACGTGGAGGAAAAACATTCAGGAATTGAGACGGTCTGTAAATTAGCAGTCGGTCAGAGTTTCATCTTGTGAGGGATGAAAATTGGGAAGAGGGGAGATCCTACACTAACAAAGAGGAGAGAACACTGGTAAGAGTTTATCACAAGTTGCAAGAAGAAGCCGAAGAGGGTGGAATGGATTTGAAAGGCCTCAGGTGTTTCCACTGTAATGGAGTGGCACACTGAAAATTAAAGTTCTGGTAGTATCAGATGGGCAAGTGGTTAAAGGGGTTTTCCCCGCCAGAAGGAAGACAATGTAAAGTCACAGTTCTGCTCATAAAGAAAGGCATTGTAGGAAAAGATGTTGGAAAAACTGCTGAGCCAGTGGCATCAGCGAAGGTAGTAAAGGAGACACCAAAAACAGTCAAGGAGTTGGAGTAGAGTGCACAGCCTAGGCGGGGCTGGAAGTGTAGTTAGCACCTGATCTTTATAAAGAAGTCACCTCTGTGAGTAAAATGTACTCAGAGAGACAGAGGGAGAAGGGCAAGAAGTTATAATTTCTAGAGATAAAGGAATTAACCAGTCATTGATAGTAAGAGATAAACGAATTTGCAATCTTGCTGAACTGTTTACTGAGAGTGTGGTCGTTTGTGGGATCGATGGAAGAATTTAGTGTTCCCCCATGACAGATTAGGTTGGAGTGCCAACTCAAGAAGTAACGGTTGGGATAATGGACAGAGTGTCAGTTCCAGGAATACAGTTTGTTCTTGGGAACAATTTAGCAGGGTCCAAGCTGGGAGTGAAGCCCCTTCTTGTGGAGAAGCCCAAGGAAGACAAAGAAACCGAGGAGGTAAAACAGAAACATCCTGATATTTTCCCAGACTGTTTTGTAACAAGTTCCAACTATCATAAGTCACAGCACGAAGCTAAATCTAAACAGAAAGAAGAAGCTGAGGTCCAGTTAGCGAACACCCTGTTTGACGTAATGTCGTAGGAAAAGCCTGAACAGTACAGAGTTGGCAGAGGTGTTTTGTCTTGAAAGGCGAAGGGACTTGCAACAGAAAGTCAAGACGATAAAACATATATATGTGGAGGCGTGTTCTGCAACAGAGGCAGAGATTATTTTTGAGGGTTATTATCTGAAAAATAGAATCCTAAGACAAAAATGGAGACCTCCTCCCCGCAGGTTAGTGCAGAGGTGTAATGGGCCGAAGTGCATCAAGTTGTGTTGCTGATAGCATATAGACTGGCGGTGTTATGGGTAGCACATTAACTACCTGTGGGAGGTCACCTAGACGTATGAAAGTCTCAGGCTAAGGTACAAAAACATTTTGATTGACCTGGAAAGCACAAGAATGTGGCAAGCTTTGCCAAATGTTAGCTCAGCCACAGGCGGTACCAAAGCCAGCACCTTTGTTGCCAATTCTCGCATTTGAAGAACATTTCTCACAGGCTATGAACGATTGCAGAGGTCACCTCCTGAGAAGAAAAAGTGGGAACCAGATCTTGTTACCATAGTGGATGTGCCTACCACATGTCTGGATTCAATTCATTTCCGGAGTATCAAGGCATAAAGTGTGGTAGATGAGTTAGGATCTTTTTTCACACGGTATGGGCTACCCAGAGAGATTCAATTGGAGCAAGATCAAATTTTACTGCTCAGGTATTGAAGGAGATTATGGATAGCTTAGGTATACAGCACTTTAAATTAAGTGCATATCGTTCTGAATCTCAGGGAGCTTTCGAAAGATGGCATCAGATCCTGAAAACCATGTTGAGAGCAGACTGTCCGGAAAACCCGAATGACTGGGTAATTGGTATCCCGTTCGTATTATTTACCATTAGAGACGCCCCAAACGAATCTACTAAGTTCGTTCCCTTCGATTAAACATTCGGCCCTAAATTAAGAGGCCCTTTGAAACTGATTAAAGAAAAATTGACAGTACTAAAGTTCGAGATCTTACACTTAGATTATGTATCAGAGGTAAGGGAGACAGTAAATCCAGTTGGTGAGTTAGCTAAACAGGACCCAAACAGCGCCCAGAATTAAATGAAGCTGGTGGCAGACATAATCTCTAAGAATCGGGCATTTCCCCGTTGGGATCACGTTTTCGTACTGTATCCAGTGTTAGAAGATTCCTTCAAAGCCAGTTGTAGTGGTTGCTATCAACTTGAGAAAAAAAAGTTGACACAGGTGAAACATCTAGTAAAGATATCAGATAGAAATAAAGGTGTCAGGTGTGTCATGTGAATATAATGAAACCGTATTTTACTAGAGAGAAAGAACTAAAGAAATATGCATTACTTACTGCCCCGCAGAATGAGAAATCAAATCCAGATGGTGTGGATTTGGATGTGTCTCAAAATAGATTAAAAAATAAAGATGTGCTTGAGGAGTTGGTAAAGTTCATAAACTACCTGCCTCATGAGCATAGAATGCAGCTGAAAGATTTGTTAATACAGTATAAGGATATTTGTAAGAATCGGATGGGGAGGACTAATGCCGTTGAACATGATGTAGATGTCGGGAATACTGCTCCAGTAAAGCAACACCCCAATTGGCTTAATCCTTTCAAAACCACGCGGGTCCAGAAAGAGGTGGAGGCCATGCTCGCCAAGGATATCATCAAACTGAGCCAGAGCGTTTAGAATTCGCTGATTGTCTTAGTTCCCAAACTGGATGGGGCAAAATGGTACTGTGTGGATTATCGGAAGGTCAACGCCGCTTCAAAATCGGACTTGTATCCAATGCTGACTTTGGAAGACATTATCGAGAAGGTCAGAAAAGCCAGTTACATCGCCATTTTGGACTGATTTTTGGTAACTGGACAGTACATTTATCAGAGACAGCGAAATACATTTCTACGTTTATATCCCCAAATGAGCTGCATCAGTTTAAAGTGATGCCCTTTGTAATTAAGAACGCACTAGTCACATTCCAACGACTCATACAGAGTTGAGGCTGGGTTAACGAATTGTGCAGTCTATTTGGACGATGTTGTGATCTTTCGTGCGTCCTGGAAAGAACATATGGTGCATTTAACAGAGCTCTTTGAACGACTTCGAGAAGCAGAAATAGTAAGAAACTTATGCCAAACTGAATTTGCAAAAGCAGACTTTACTTTCTTGGGACATAACATCGGTCATGGAAGATCGACTCCATGGAATTCAAAGATGAAGGCCATCGAGGAATTTCGATGACGAACCTCAAAAAGATTGAGCTTTGATTCCTAGGAATCAGCGAATTCTACTGGAGGTTTGTTACAAACTTGTGCGGTGTAATGGCTGAATGTGCTGAGTGTGCTGAAAAACAACTTTTTTTATTTTAAAACGGTGTAAGGGGACTGTATCTTTAAGAGATTTGAAAAGCGTGCAAAGACTTAGAGAAGCACACTGATAGTACTGTAAAATTTAAAATGTAGCATTTGTTTGAATAGCTAGAGCATCTGTGTTACTACGAGACAATAACAAATTCAAATTTGGTTAATCATTTTAAATTATGCCCCAAAATGTCATACTCCAATCAAGTATGCATTTAGTATTTTAACAATATTAAAACCAATTACTAATTGTCAATTACTAATTTTCAGTTACCAGTGGTGTGCCATTAGGATTTTATTTTGTCCAATTGCTTTTATTTTTATTTTTATAAACAACATGGATGAGGGCGGGCATGGATAGGTTCGCAAATTTGTGGATGACACGAAGTTCTGTGCAGTTGTCAACCGTGCTGAAGGATGTTCTAGGTTACACAGAGCTGCAGAGCTGGGATGAGATGTGGCAAATGGAGATTAATACAGGAAGGTGTGAGGTGGCTCACTTTGGAGGAGTAACAGGAATGCAGAGTCCTGTGCAAATGGTAAGATTCTTGATAGTGTGGATAAGCACTAAGGGCGGCACGGTGGCACAGTGGTTAGCATTGCTGCCTCACAGCGCCTGTAGACCCGGGTTCAATTCCCGACTCAGGCTACTGACTGTGTGGAGTTTGCACGTTCTCCCCGTGTCTGCGTGGGTTTCCTCCGGGTGCTCCGGTTTCCTCCCACAGTCCAAAGATGTGCGGGTCAGGTGAATTGGCCAAGCTAAAAAATTGCCCGTAGTGTTAGGTAAGGGGTAAATGTAGGGGTATGGGTGGGTTGCGCTTCGGCGGGTCGGTGTGGACTTGTTGGGCCGAAGGGCCTGTTTCCACACTGTAAGTCTAAACTAATCTAAGCAGAGTCATCTCGGTGTCCATGTATATAAACCATCAATGCGTTGCCAACCAATGTGTTAGGACTGTTAAGAAGGCATATGATGTGTTAGTTTTCAGTAACAGAGGGATCGAGTTTCGGAACCATGAGGTCATTCTGCAGCTTTACAGAACTTTGGTACGGCTGTACTGAGAGTATTGCATGCAGCTCTAATCACCACATTATAGGAAGGATGCAGAAGCTTTGGAAAGAGTTCAGAGGAGATTTAATCGGATGTTGTCTGGTATGGAGGTGAAGGCACTACGAGGAAGGTTTGATGGACTTGAGGCTAAAACATCAGAGAGAAGAAGGTTGCGAGGTGACTTAATTCAGACATATAAGATTATCAGAGGTTTAGTTCGGAAGGAAAGGGAGAGCCGCTTGCCTCGAATGGTGATGGCTAGTACGAGAGTACATAGCTTTTGATTGAAGGGTGATAGCTATAGTACAGATGTCAGAGGTAGTTTCGTTACTCAGAGAGTAGGAGGGGCGTGTAGTGCACGGCCTGTAGCAGTCATGGACTCGAAAAAGTTATGGGCATTTTAATGGTCATTGGTTAGTAATATGAACGAGAATTGAAGTGTTGCTTAAATGAGCTTCAGATTGGTTTCCCCGTTTGACGCAACATCGAGGGCCGAAGGGCCTGTCGTGTACAGTAATGTTCTATGTTCGATGTTCAATGAACCTATCGACTGTTTTGAGGGTAGAATGTCAGACATTTAGAGCAGTCAGCCAGAGAGGCAAAGACAGCTGCCAAGCCAACAATACATACAGACTGCTCAGCAGAACAGCTCTCTTCAAGGTGCCTTTATCTAGCAAAAATCTGTGAAGCAGTGTCCCTCAGAAGAAGAAAAGAAATCAGAAGAAAACCAACAGAGGACATTCGGCAGAGCAAAGTGGTTGTGAACTATGACATTTTTTCTTAATCGTGACCTGCATTTGTTTTATCATACCAGCATAGTAGAGGCGACGATAAAAGATAGATTTAGAGAAAGGAGTTGTGAACAGTTGACCGTTTCTTTACTCTGTTAGACTTAAAAATAAAGTTGTTAATTTTTACTTCAATTAGTGACTTTTGGGATAATTCTTTGCTTCCCTAATTTTAGAAAATCATAGTACTGGGAGAATCCTTTCTGTGTTGCTGTTTTAAATTATCAAAGCGATTTAAGCTGTGTCGTAACAATGCACACACAGACATACAGTTATACTAAGGTATATGAAATTACTGTTCAAACAATCTTTGTGTCTGCTCGGAGAGTAATGGAAGATCTTAACATCTAACTGGGTCAGTAGGGAAGGTTCAGACGTCACGTTTAAACAGGGCAGCTCCAAGCCTGATTCATTTTAAAGCTGCTCACTCCTGGCTTCAAATAATTGGGCAGAGGCAATTGACAGACAAGAAGGGGTCATACTTTTTAAGGTGAAAGATAAGCAGTTTTGAGGGGTTTGGTGGGTAGGGTTTTCAACCAGAGAGAGGAGGATCTCATAATTTAGTGCTTCGGACTTTACCTGGATTATGAACACTTGATGTGTCATAACGTTCAATATATTGTGTGTGGCGCTGAAATCTGGGACAAGTGTTGGTTTAGTGCAGTCTTGAAACACAATTTCCATGGACTGAAGGTTGGGTTTATGGTTCCAAGAATTACTGCTGGGGGGCAGGTTGGAAACTGAAACAATGTGATCAGATTAATCCAAGAGCCGTCGTTGCTCGAAACATGAAACAGAAATAGAAGTAACTGGCGAAACTCAGCAGGTGCGGCACCATCTCTGGAAAGAGAAACAGTGTTACAGGAATCATTTTTTTAAAGATATTTTTATTAGAAATTTAACATTTTTACAAGTTTACAAAAATAAACAAGACTCTCAAATACAAACATTGGTATACAATTAAATCAAATATACAATAGCCAAAATTTAACAAAGGAAATAAACCGAAATAGAAAAGAAAAACAAAACTCAACTTTCTACTAATCTAAACTACAACTAACCAGCGTGTATACTTAAGTCTCTTACATGCTCGGAATGTATTAACATCAAATGTAATAAAACCCGTATTCGTGCGGGATTCCTCTCCTAACGGGCCCCGGAGCAGCCAGGTTTGTAATCTCCATTAAATAAAAGCCCTTGTTAGGATGGCCGAAATATCTGCATTTATGTAATTCTAGAAGGGCTGCCATATTTTATAAAATAATTCAGTCTTTCGGTGCACCATGTTTGTAAGGAAGTCAAGGGGAATACATTCCATAATTAATCTGTGCCAATTTGAAAGTCCAGGGGGGCCCTCAGCCACCCAGTTCACCAAAATATTTTTTCTTGCACAGAAAGAGAGAATAGAAAATAGTCTCTTCCCGTGCATATCCAGGGAGGGAACGTCCAAAAAGCCCAAAAGGTGAGATATAGGGTCCACTTTAATTTCCGTTCCTAAAATTTCTGTCAGGGTACTTGCTACTTTAGCCCAATATCTACGGATCTTATGACAAGTCCATAGGCAAAGTACAAGAGTGCTCACCTCTATTTTGCATTTGGGACACACTGGAGATGCTTCTGCCTTAAATGTTGCCAATCGAGCCGGTGCTATATGGGCCCTATGAAGTATCTTCAGCTGAATAGCCTGGTTTCTGTTACAGATAGTAATTCTTCTAGCATTTTCCAAATATCATTCCACATTTCTATAGATATTTCTAGCCCCAAATCCTGATCCCATGTTTTAAGCAGATTGTCCATATCTCCCGATACTTCAACATGTAGTAAATGATAAATAGCGCTGACGGAGGATACCCCACTGGTCGTAGGACATTACATTCTCTATCTGATTTATAAAGACTATCTAATAATGTAGTCTTCTTCTGTATATAATCTCGAATTTGGAAGTATCGAAAGAGGTCTCCATTAGGTAAACCGAATTTCTGATGCAGCTGTTCAAAAAACATCAGGACCCCATCTTTAAATAGGTCCCCTAAACATGAGATACCCCTGGATCTCCAGAGTTTAAAAGTGGCATCTGTAAACCCCGGTTGCAATCCCCATGCTCCTACTATCGGTGCATAGGGGGATGTTTTATGTAAATTACCCTCATTTTGCTGCATTATATTCCAAGCCTTAATTGTGTTTCGTATTATGGGGTTTTTACAGTGATCTGTCATGATTTTCCTCTTGTCTGAAAATAAGAGGTTAATAAGTGGGTATTTTACTTGAGAGACCTCGATGTCCAGCCAGATTGATTGTGGATCAGACAAGACCCAATCAGCTATGTAACTTAATAGGGAACTTAACTGATATTTCCTAAAGTCTGGGAAGTCCAGTCCTCTCCTTGCCTGTGGAAGCTGTAGCTTCTTCAGCTTAATGAGGGGCCGTCTATGATTCAAATAAAGGAACCCAGCCAGCCATATAATTTACGTAGTGCCGGCCTTGGCGACATCACCGGAAGCATTCTCATAGGATATAGGAGACGGGGCAGAATATTCATTTTAATTAGTGCTATTCTACCCAACCAGGAAATTGGAAGGTCTCCCCATCGCTGGAGGTCCTGCCTTATACTTTCCAGTAATTGCACAAAATTAGCCTTATACAACTGACCAAATACTGGAGTAATAAAAATACCTAAACATAAGAAACCCTCCAGGGACCAACGAAAGGGAAAAAGGGATCCGTCCACGAAGTGGGGTGTCATAGCCAGGCCACCCATTGGCATAGCCTCCGATTTTGAAAAATTAATTTTATAGCCTGAGAATGCACTAAATGTATTAATAACTTGGATTAGACGAGGACATCAGAGGATTACTGGGGAATAAAAGAACATCATCTGCATAAAGGGTAATTTTATGTTTACCTGTACCAATCCTCGGGGCCGTTATATTAGGATCAGTCCGTATAGCTTCTGCTAGTGGTTCAATTACTAGCATAAATAACAATGGCGAGAGAGGACATCCTTGACGGCAGCCCCTACCCACACTGAAGCTATCTGAACCTAATCCATTGGTAACCACAACTGCTTTGGGATCACAATACAATGTTGAGACCCATTTGGTGAACACCTGTCCAACGCCAAACTTTTCCAATGTATAAAACAAATATGACCATTCAACCCTGTTGAATGCCTTTTCCGCGTCTAATGAAACTACTACTCTTGGTATCTTTCCCTGATGACAGGCTTGAATCATATTCAAAAGCCTTCTAATATTATTGGATGATCTACGGCCCTTAATAAATCCCGTCTGATCCTTCTGTGGCAGTACCCTTTCTAGTCTCAGTGCTAACATTTTACAGGGGATTTTAAAATCTACATGTAGCAAGGATATTGGTCTATATGATGTACAGTCTTCTGGATCTTTTCATTTTTTAAGGATAAGAGAGACATTTGCCTCTTTCAGCGAAGGCCGGAGACAGCCCTGACTATATGAATAGTTATACATGTCCATAAGTGGATCAGCCAATATTTCTGTAAATTCTTTATAGAATTCAGCTTGAAAACCATCTGGGCCCGGTGCCTTTCCGCTCTGGAGTTGCCTAATTGCATCAAGTATTTCTTGGACCGTTAGAGGGGCATTTAGGACCGATACCTGTTCCGGAGTTAGATCCGGAAAGGTCAATGTTTTAAAAAAATGACTGCATCCTCCTAGTCCTATCTTCACAATCCTGCGATTTATATAACTCAGAATAAAATTCTCTAAAGATCGCATTAAACTTTTTATGATCATGAGTCAAAGTACCTGTACTTTCCTTGATAGATGTAATAGTCTGAGGAGCCTTCTTTTTCATTGCAAGAAATGCTAAGTATCTACCCGGTTTGTCGCCATATTCATATAACCTTTGTTTTGCAAATAATATTTCCCTCTTAGCCGTTTGAGTAAGCGTAGTGTTTAGAGCTTTCCTCAGAGCCGTAATCCATTGCAATTTTATAATAGAAGGTCGATCAGCGTATGCTGTTTCAGCTGCTTTTAAGCGAGCTTCGAGCAGGTGCTGTTGTTCTCCCTTCAATTTTTTCTGGGTCGCTGAGTAGGAGATGATCAAACCTCGTGCATAAGCTTTGATGGTCTCCCACATCATTGATGGGTTGCTTGCCGTACCTGAATTAATTTCTAAAAAAGTTTTAAATTCTTGGGACAAGTACTTTACAAATTTACTATCTTTTATCAGGAAGGGGTCCATATGCCAATGCCGAGCGATGTCCCATTGTTCCTCGCCTTAGTTTCCATA
Source organism: Hemiscyllium ocellatum (assembly GCF_020745735.1). Classification (NCBI taxonomy): domain Eukaryota; kingdom Metazoa; phylum Chordata; class Chondrichthyes; order Orectolobiformes; family Hemiscylliidae; genus Hemiscyllium; species Hemiscyllium ocellatum. Next base: position 16,286,408 of record NC_083440.1, on the reverse strand, counting down.
TATACAGCAGCGTGGTCGGAAATTGCTATAGTACCTATTTTACAGGATGATATGGAATTTAAAAAAATCGAGGGGGCAAAAAACATATCAATTCTAGTATGACATTTATGTGGATTAGAGTAGAAAGAAAAATCTCTGCCCTGTGGATGAAGACATCTCCATACATCTACCAATCCTAATTCTTTATTCAGATCCGCCAGTTGTCTAGATCTGGGAGATACTCCGGCAGCACTCTTGGTAATGCTATCTATTTCCGGATCCATAATACAATTAAAGTCTCCCCCTATAATTGTATGACTGGCACCAAAGGCCATCAATTTTGAAAAAGCTTCCGTTATAAATTTAAAGGGGTGTGCCGGGGGGCAGTACAAATTTAAAATCCCATATTCCTCTCCATTTATGAGGGCTTTAATCAAAATATATCGTCCAGATTCGTCTTTTATCTGATTTAGGATTTTGAAAGGGAAATTCTTCCGAACAAGAATAACAACTCGTCTGCTTTTTGAGCTAAAATAAGAAAAAAAGGCCTGATCAAATCCACCCTGTCGTAATTTTAAATGTTCTTTATCCGACAGGTGTATCTCCTGGAGGAGAGCTATATCAACTCTCTCTTCCTTAATATTTGATAACATTTTCTTCATTTTAACTGGCGAATTACTCCCCTTGACATTCCAGGTGCACCACTTAACCGATTGATCAACCATAATCATCTGGGCAAATCCGAAACCCCTCAGGAGGGGAAACCCCATCTGGAATATCCCGAGCATATAAAATTTATGGAAATAAAGGCTCTCTAATATACTCACAACAGTGTAATAAAAAACTATTTCTAATTTAAAAATATATAAAACGTACCTAAGTGGAGATTTTTCCCCTTCTTCCCAGGGAGTGTCACTTCCTCTCCAAAAGTCCATCTTATCCTCTCCCAACCAATGCCCCACCCTTGACCCAGGTGCTCCTCAATAAAATGAGGAGAATTTAAATATAATACAAAGCTAGAGTTAACAGTGAGCAACCTATCCCCGCTCACACCAACACCTGGATATATTTGAGAATGTTAATACCATATATAAATATATAACTATAAAATTACAATCTCAACAAGTAATAATTAAATATAATAATACAAAATAACGGGGAAAAACAACCCCGCTCCTAAAGACGGAGGTAAAATAGAATAAGGTAACCACCTCCCCCCACCAACATTAACCAAACGCCCCAACATATATATACATACATACGTACCCACATATATACATAAGGTAATAAAAGAAAACAACCCCAAGCGGAGGTGGGGTGGGTAGAAAATCAAAGCCCTCTCCCCACCCCCCATGATAATATTAAACAATAAGGTAAGAAAAAAGAGAGACCTAAAAAGAGGGGACATACACCAAAGTGGGGGGAAAGGCAAACCAACATCCACTATCTCTTACAGTTTATCTAAGAGAGTCCAAGAATTCCTTAGCCTTCTCTGGTGATCCGAAGTTATATATGGATCCTTCGTGGTTAAAGCATAGCGTCGCTGGATAGCGTAAGGAATACTGAATATTTAAGTCCCTTAAACGCTTCTTCACCTCATCGAATGCCTTCCTCTTTCGGACCAGAGCTGGGGAAAAGTCCTGGATCTTGGATCCTTTATAGATCATGGCTTGGGGATCTTTTCCAAGATTTCTTGAGGCTTCTAGGAGCATCTGCCTCTCCCTATAGCTCTGCAGCTGGAACAAGGCCGGGCGTGGGCGCTGGTTTGAGCCGGGCCCACGTATTGCGATCCTGTAGGCCCATTCCACCCTTACCTGGCCTGATCCAGCATGCAGATTTAAAAGCTGTGGCAGCCACTGCTCCAGGAATGCTGTAAGCTGGCCTTCCTCTTCCCGTTCGGGAAGGCCCAGCAAACGAATATTTTTTTCGACTACCTCGATTATCGAGGTCATCAATATGATTTTCTAAGGTCCGGACTCGTTGTTCGAGAGTCCGGACCTGATCCACGGCCGATTGAGCTGCGGTTTCGGAGGTCGCGGCCTTTAACTCCTCCCCTCTGACTCGGCGCTCGAGTTCCTGGATGTCTCGGGAGTGCTTCTGCAGCGCAGCCGAGAGTGATTCCCATCGATTTCGGGACTCCTCGATAAAAGCGTCGATCTTCACGTCCAGCTTGGTGATCATCTCCACAAGGCTTGTTACCGTCGGTAAGTCCCCCGGGGCGGCTATGGACGCCTCTGCTGCAGCTGAAGAGGGAGAGGGTGAGGGAGGGGGTCCTGCTTGTTGAGAGCTGCGGGCTCCCTTCCCTTTGGTCATTTTTCACTAAATATTAGACTATTTAAATATAATACTAAGCAACTATTTAAATTTAACAGCTATTATGAATGATTTGGTGAGTGTGGTGGGTGTGGGTGACCCACTTTACCCAAATCTTGGGAACAGCACTCTCGACTCAGACTTGCTGGGTCGCCGCCATCTTGGATCCCCCAGGAATCATTCTTAACCTGGACTTCTTCATCTGAACATGGGTTACTGGACTCAAAACGTCATCACAGTTTTCCTGCTGCACAAGACGCTATCGTTGCAAACAAAGGAGAGGTGTTCATTCCGATAAGGAAATTGAGGTTCAAAGTGTTGATATTCATCGACTCTGGAACATTTGTTCGACTGCGCTCAGTATACAGGAGGTTGCTCTCGGCGTTATATTCCAAAAAGATGAATCGTTGCACTTGAGAAGATGCAATTATTCGATTGAAAATGCTAACAGAGCTGACAAAGTTCTGTTTCATCATTCAAGGCACCAAAAACCATCTATGTCCTTTCTGTGAAGATAAAGTGAGGACCTGTCAACTGAGTGACTCCTCATGGCTTGTTTTTGGAAAGTCAACAATTCATTTAATGTTTAGCAAATATTCTAACTTTGATGTACATTGAGTCAGCAAGGAATGCAAAATTCAAATCTTGAAATGTGAACTTTTTTTTGAATTTTCTGCGTTGTCTGCCTTAAATAGTTTTCGAAATTGCTTCTTGATATTTTATGAATAAAGTACATAATGCAGAACAAACAAACAATCCGCGTTTGCAAAAACTGAGTGTGGTTGCTCCAATCTGTGTATAATAAAATATAATATCACAAAAATCCGAACTCCGTGATTCCCTCTTGCGTTCTGATCATTTCAGGCATACGTTCAATTTAAACTGATAATCCGAATACCCAGCAGTTCATGGACAGAACGTGAGTTCACAAGCACTTTACAAGCACTTTATTGAAGAATGAGAATAACTAAACAAGGCAAGCATTGTTAAGCTAATGACCAAATTGACAAATTTGTCAGTTCTAACCTCAGGTAAATTATTCCTTCCTACGAAGGATGACTTCATGCATTGTAAAAATTACAAAGCTACAGTCATTTCTTCAAGGAGCAACCACAGACTCTGGAATTCGCATTAACATTCCACAGTGTTCCAACCATTCTTTAGGATTGGTGGAAATGTACAGCAGAGAAACAGGCCATTCAGACCAATGAGTGAATTTACGTTAACATCCCGCAGTTCTTCTACCGTCCTAAACAAGATTGTTCTACCATTCAAAGAGGTTTTTCATGTCTGCATCGACTGAATGAGTTATCTACCTGTTGTAATCCCACTTTCCATGAGATTTTCCCTTGAAGACAACACCATTTGAGGCGCAGATCCAGGTTTCCTTTAAATCAGTTTAACTATTCCAGCTGAAACATCCCCTCCCACGAAACTGTGAAGTGAATTCCAGACGTATGATCACCCTATAGATTAAAGGTGTCGTACTCTTGTACCCTATAACCTTTGCCTCTTGTCCCATGGGAAAGAATCTTCCATTCGGAATGATATGGCTCCATTCAAGTTCCAGAGTGTTCGGACACCTCGATCAATTACCTCTCTTTCTCCTCTGTTCTGGGGAAAATGACCTTAATCTATCCAAACTTCCACGATGGTGCTGTAATTTCCACATATTAGCAACATTCTTGGAAATCTCTCCTGTTCTCTCCTCACTGCAATTCTGTCCACAATGCTAGGTGGTGATCAAAACTGAGCATCATATCGGATCTGTAAGGGATCTAATGTCGCATGTAGTTCCAGTGTTCTGGGTCTGGCAGGAGGAGAGGGAATTTGTTTTGGGTTGGATATTTTGCACGCTGACGGGATAGTAAATTGGGGAGGGGTAATATGGTATTATACCTCAGTATTGATGTCCGGTCAAGCTCTACAGTATATAATTTAACTGGTGGGAAGCAATTGGGGCATAGCCTGATCGAAGTATGGGGTTAGTCAATCAGTTTTTCACTAGTTAGACAATGTATTTAGCACCCTCACCTCTGTTGTGCTACCAGCTGAGGCAATCACAGATCAAGCGAAAACCCTGGTGGAAATCCAGCTTGATAGATTAAAACCTTATTTCCTTTGATTTCACGAAGTGACCTCTTCCTGAATTGTCCAAATCCTAAACTGCAAATAATGTTTCAGCAAAATTTTAGGAGTTCATTATAAAAAAAATTCATTAAACAGAGTAAATCAAACTACTCACTTATGATGCAGAACACACAGTAAAAGTATAATCCTACCAATCTTAAAGAAATGCATACATGACAAGAAAAGAAAAAGTTTTTTTAACGTATTGGACAAAACTGTGCTCCCGGTGTCGTTACAAATGAAACAGCATTCATATAATACTCACACCAGAATCTCTGCATCTAATGTTTGATAAAGCGGCATGTGACTTCCATGATTAACCTGGAACTCCATTAAACTTCTTGGAGCTAAGAGACAGCTCGGTGCCAATATACTCAGCTTTAAATCAACTCTTCAGACCCTTGTTTTAAACTCAACAATACTGGTCGGCAGAGAACACAAACTTTCCATTCCAAGCTAAGGTATTTGATTAGATATCTCATTCCCTTCTCATGAGCACAGATCTATGCACCCAACAAGTACTCAAATCTTAGAAGGACTGAAGGAAATAACAAATCTGATTAAAATGAAACTGAATTACTTTGTATTTTGGGCGTATGACTCAGTACATAATCTTCAATACCCAAAAAATTCCATAATTCTCGCTGAGTTCGATGAAGTGGCATTCCCACTAGTCCTTCAATCCTTCCAGGACTTATTTTCCTTTTTTCCTCACTGACCAATTGTCCTAAGTGTTTCACTTACATTTCTACATATTGCAACTTGTTCCTTGAGACTCTCTTCATTATTTTCTGGAGCAAACTTCGTCACGACGAGACTTTAGCCACTTTCTAACTACACTCCTTATGGGGACTCAATCTCCAAACATTCCCAGCGGACTCTAAATCCTGTTTAACGATGGGGACTCTAACCCCAAAATACCCAGAGGACTCAAACACCTATTAAACCATGGGGACGTGAACCCCAAATATACCCCAATTCCTCGTCCTAAAAATTTGATTATGTCTCTTTCTAACAAGTTGTTCCCTCTGCTCAGAATATATAACAATTGTCCTTCATCTTCTTCGATCGTCACTCTGCCTTTCCATCCTTTGCGGCTTCTTTATTTACCTGTGGTAAACTCTTATCAGTGCTCTCTACTCTTGATTTCGTCTTGTAGGATCTCCAATTCGCCCAACTTCTATCCCTCAAAGGACGAAGTTCTGGCCAGAAGCTTGTCTTCTGCACCAACATGTATCATCTGCTAATTCCGCTGCATTCTCACTTCCTGAATTTTCTGTTCCTTTACATGAATTCTTACCATCTCTGGAAGTGAGTTCTTTAACTTCCCCATCAGAATAATCTCTCGAGCATGCACCAATCGATCAAATGACTCTTTAATTCCTCCTAACTCAACATAAATATGCCCTGGCTCTTCGTTTATGTGTCTGAACTACTGTCTATATGATTCTTGTACCAATTTATAAGCAGTTAACATGGCCTGCTTAACCTCTTCATTATCTCTTGACCCCTCATCTCTAAGAGCAACAAATACCTCGCTAGCTCTGCCGATCAGTTTAGTCTGAACTAGTATTACCCATTAATCTTCGAACCACTCTATCTGCCGAGCTAAGTTTTCAAATGAAATAAAGAATGCTTCAACATCTTTCTCATCAAAACGTGGCAGAGTTTTGACGTATTTATATATATCGCTACCTTCTCTTTTAATCTCCATTCTGTTGACTTTACTGACTAAGTAGCAACTTGTCAAGTTCAAATTCACTTTATTTTTGCACAACTAAGAACCTTTTTTCTCTTTTCCCCTCTCTCTCCTTTCTACATGCTGTCACCATCTACTCCTGATGTTAGTCACCGGTTCTATCCTTATCTTGATTACTTCTTCATCCCTGGCTACCATCATTTTTACCTTCTATTTCTGCTTCTTATCCGTCTCCTTACAATCACTTTCTGTACCCCACATATCAATCCATCCGGTGCGTTCTCACCTCACTCATGTATTTTCTGAATTCCCACCCACCTCCCCCGCCTCCCCCGGCCATTTGGAAACTTTTGCCCCGAGTACATGTACTCTATTTCCAGTTTCTCAAAATCCAGCCCAAACAACTTTCTGGAGGGATGTTGTCAGGAATTATTCATTTTCCATTTTCAATGCCCGGTACCCTTTCTTTTCTATTCATACGACCCAGGGTGATCAAATGTGGCCCGTCCATTTGACTCTTGTACCTCACCCCCAAGTCACCAAGGTAATACTTTATAGTCTCTTTATTGACCATTGGTCCATGCACGGAGTTGCCTGACTGCAGCTCTGCCTACCATAAACGATGGGGAATCAAAACCTTCGAACCCCTTTCCTGGCTCAGAATGGCTCTATTAGGATTCTGATCAGTGACTGAGAGTGGCACCCACCTCCAAGAAGCACGGGACGATTCTCAAGGTGAATGGGATGTGTCTTTTCAGATGTCGATGATGCCTACTCCACCACTGTTGGCAGTACCCTGGACGAGCTCCCAGTTGTGAGATACGAAGCTCATCGATAAGTAATTTTAGTCTGAGTCAAATTCTGCGGCAGCAATTTTATTCAAGCATTCTTGTAAGAGCGGGTGTATCAAAGTACGCAAATCGCTGAACAATATCAGTGTATTATTATACAGTTCTGTGAGTCTCTCGTACTCCCCCTTTTACCCCATTGGTAACTTTTGATGTTGTGTGTAGCCTATCATACGGTCTAGCTTCATTCTGCCTCTGTTTACTTCTCCGACTACTCTCAGCCTGTCGCACCTTACTCTTGTTTGTTCTATTCCTTATTTGGTGTCTGCCGTGGTACCAGCGCTTTGTGATCAGGCTAAACTGTCGTATGGTCTGGTTTTGCTTTTTGGCTACTTCTGTTCTGCGGTTGGTTCTTAGAATGCACATATCCTCACGATTCAACCTTGTGCTTTCTGCAGAAGCAATATCTCTGTGTATTTTCCACAAATGTTTATAATTTGGCTCTTAAGCTGCACTCGGACCTCCTTTAGCAGTTCATGTATTAAGTATAGGACATTCATACAATATATTACCACAGTGTTAATCCAAAAAAAACATGCACACTGACGCTGTAATTGTGAAGATTAAACAAATTTCTCACCATTACCAACGAACAAAACATGGCAATGCCCCTTCTCTGGTCACCGCACATGCATGCTCCATACTGGGTTAAGCGCACGGGCACTCAAGAAGCAAGAATCTTAGGAGTAGGAAGAACAGCCTTACCTCCATTTCGATTAGCTTTAATCTGTGTAGTGTACACTTTCTAATATCATCTTTCCCAAAGCAGATTTTAAACGGGCATAGACATTTAAGAACTGTTATTCAGGATATTAGAGGAAAAGACAAGTTTTGCAAAGTTGTACATTTGTCTATCTTCAGATTCAGAAATATTAAATGATGTCTTGACGTCAACCGTGTCTCATTAATGTAAAACAAGGCCCACTAAGTAAACAAATATATCAGTCCATACAAAAACA